>NC_052945.1:35943904-36216404 GCF_013358895.1 Oreochromis aureus | reverse complement strand
GTGTACAGTATCTATTTATGTCTGTCTCCACGTTGGGTGAGTGTTGAGTAATTGTATATGAGAGCATGAGGGTGGGAATGGATGTTTGTATCTGTGTGTGCCTGTTTGTCTGTGTCTATATGTCAGGTTGGGTATCAGACCCCACCTCTCTGGGGACATCTCAGGCCCTCCAAGGTTTGGAGGCCCATCTCCCCCACCACTCCCCTGCCGGTGGCAGACGCCCTCAGACATCGGTGCATTGGTGGCTCTTTGTGTCCGGGGTGGCGCCCGGGTACCCACCGCTCACTCCTTGGCGGCTGCTTATCGGGGCCTGGAGCCTGGGGCTCGCTCAGGCCACTTCGGGATGGGTGCCCTCGGCCTCTCGGCCCGGGCTCGGTCACTCAGGCACAGCTGGCTGCCGGCGGAGCTCACGGGCACGTCACTGCAACCCCCTGGCTTCTGCTCATGGCTGCTGAGTGACCCCTCATCTGGGACTCTCCTCAGCTCTTTCTGGGATAGTGGCGCGGCTGCCCTCTGTTGGTCTTCCTTGGTCTCTTGTGTTCTGGGGACCTCTGGATGTCTGGAGTTTCGATCTCCTCCATACCTGCTTCACGCCCTGGAGGACGGGCAGTGGCCCCCACACCCTCTAGCAGATCATTACATGAAGGAACCTTTTAAAAACAAGCGCGTTCATGCTCACAGGTGTACACACGGGTGATCACACACACAAACTACACCCTTTTGGCTCCTACCTCAAAGTACACTGTGTGCTGTCGATCTCACGTGCTGCACCATAATGTTTAATATTTAGTATTTACTGTCATATTCCCATATATCATTGTGATCTTGTTTATTACTCTCGTTTTTCTTCTGCTTGCTCTCTTTTTTCTTTCTCAACAGGTGATCCAGGTGATCGATATATGTATTTTTTGTCTGCTTATTCTGTTGGTTTTGTTTTTGCCCTTTTTCCCCGTCCCTCTTCTCAGGTTTTTTTTTCTTTCCCCTTTCTTTCTGCCCTTTCTTTCCACCAGTCAAGTCTGTCCCGTATTCAGCAAGTGAAAATAAAATAAATATATATAAGTGTATTCTGCTATGTTATAATATTTGTGCTAAACCAGAGTATTTGTGCTGAAACATAGTATTTCTGCCAAATGATAGTATTTCTGCCAAATTATAGTATTTGTGCTAAAACATAGTTTTAATTTAAAATTACAATATTCATAGTTCATCACAGTGTCTCTGGTAAATCACAGTATTTCTGCTATGTTGTATTATTTTTCTAAATCATAGTGTTTCTGTAATGTTTAAGTATTTTAGCAGTTCAGCATTACAGCATCTGCATTTGCAAATGCAAATTTTTGGCACTTAACTACTTTCACAATTTTCAGCCGATTTTCACCGTTCAAATTTTAAACTATTCTGCTATTTCTGCTAATGATGGCTATGACTTTTGGTATTTTTAACTCTTATACTTTTTAAAATATTAAGCTTTTTTCCTTTAATTTGTCCCATTGAAATGAATGGGAAATTTCCGCAATTCTGCTAAAACTTGCTTGTTTTTGAAACTTAACTACTTTCTCATACTTTCACCTAGAACAACCATTCAAACTTTAAAATGTTCACAAATTTTTCTGCTACTCTTGAATGATTCAGCTTTTTCATATCTGTTACCGTTTTCATCTTATCCCTCTTCAAGTTTTGAGTTTCATTTGTGTGATTTTTCACAAAATACATGCGTTGTTATGGTTGCTATGCACTTGGCTTTCAGTGTGCCACTGAAGGTTTTGCAGTCTTCTCTTCATGTCCGAACAACTTCTTGCTACTTGCTCAATTTTCAATTAACTTCCACAAATTATACATCAAAACGTAGGTATTTTTGCTGGCTTTCAGAAAATGTCACTATCATTGTTGTGGGATTTATAGAATTTTGGCAAATCTCCTCAGACCAACACAAAGTCTCAAAACTCTCCATAGAAAGTCAATGGAGAGTTTGTTCAAAACCACCGCTTGATTTCTGTAATGAGAGGCATTTTCGAATCGTCATATCTCCCCAACGAAGCGAAGTTAAGACATGAGGCTTGTGCCAATATATCTTCAGACACTCCTGACGCTCACAATTCAAGAATTTTTTTCTCATCTATTACCATTTGGCCATGAATTGGGTTTGTTTGAGGGTAGGAAATTTGTCCCTCGCTCAGATTTCTTCAGATTTCAAACTCTGGAAATGAGGCACTTTTTTCTCTCGTCATATCTTTTTGATAGATTTCCACAGAGACCTGAAAATTTCCATGACTGTTCACCAAAGCCTGCTGTGTCTTACGGTGAAACAATGATATCTATACTCCAAATAGATTTAGAGTTAGAAAGTGTTGTTTGAGGGCAAGTCAAGGCAGTTTTCGCTTTGCCTCTACTCAGTTATGGTGCATTATAAGTCAAATATCTTCAATAATTCATATTGTAATGATAAATTGTCAACACTGTAAGATTCCCCCATCTCTTCTGAACAAAACGGTGTAAGAATGACCGTTCTAGCCCCTACGGTTAGGAAATTATGGCCATTTGTTTGAGAGGAATCCTCACTATGAGAAATTCACTGCAGAAATCCTGTGTCTGTGCTCTGTGTGTGTAAAAACGGCTGCACCTGTTTTGGCGGGAAAAAGTACACAGCCTCTCTGATTGGTGGATTCAAATTTAGCAGCTCCCAGGCTGCTTGACTGACCTAGTTGCTCTTCTCTCCCTGTGTGTGTGTGTGTGTGTGTGTGTGTGTGTGTGTGTGTGTGTGTGTGTGTGTGAGAGAGAGAGAGAGAGAGAGAGAGAGAGAGAAAGCCTTTTTATGGGATGATCTCATTGTAAGATTCAAATTCAATATATTTAGACTGGTTGACTGAATTTGATCCTGTGTGTTTCTCTGTGCTTGTGTGCTTCCATATGTGTCCATATTTGTGATTGTGTGACTGTTATACTTTTTTTTGCTGATTTTTTTTCATTTAACAATTACATTTGAAGGATCCTTAGCATGTTCAGCATTTTTTCAGCTGTCCATTTTGCTTTTCCAATTTTTCTATTTAAGTTATTACTATTGTGCTAAATCATATTATTTCTGCTATTTTATAAGTTTTGTGGTAAATATAGTATTTCTGCCAAATATGGTATTTCTGATTAATTATAGTTTTTCTACCAAATCATAGTACAGTATTTCTGCTTTTTATAGGATTTGTACTTAATATAGTATTTCTGCTTAATTATTGTATTTCTGCCATTTTATAGTATTTGTGCTAAAACATATTATTTCTACTAAATGCAATATTTCTGGGTAATCATAGTATTTCTATATATTTCTGCCAGGTCCCCAGGGAGTCAATCCTCTGTGAGGACTGTAATATTCAAATTTACATATCAGGACCTGCACGACTTCACAACCAGCCAATCATATCTGAGGTCTGAGACATTCAAATTTACAAATCAGGGCCTGTACGGCCTCCCAGCCAGCCAATCATGTCTGAGGACTGAGGCATTCAAATTTGCATATTGGGGTCTTCATGGCTTCTAAGCAGACCAATCATCCATGTCATATATCTCTAAAAAAATCATATTTTTATTTTAAATTAATTTAATAGACAACACTTGAAGATTCCCCCATCTCTTCTGAACAAAACGGTGTAAGAATGACCGTTCTAGCCCCTACGGTTAGGAAATGTACACACAGCACACAGTTCGACACATAACACAACAGCAGAGAGAGCACAGACTTTAAGGTGCCGAGGCGTGATTGCAGATGACGTCAGGTGCGATCACCTCTCTTGCAGCGGCACTGCAGGCCACATAAATTATTTATGTAGATATTTTGCGAATATTTGTTATTCATTTTTTAAGAGCATAGTGCTATTTTCCAATTATTTCTTTAAATTCAGGTCAAGGTTCTATATGCCCCGAAAGCCCAAAGGTGATATAAGGATCAGTTTTTGTTTGATACATGGACAATTCAAGTTCAGCTTTTTAATTCTTTTAAGAGAGACCTTCGACTGGATGCTTTTATTTTTTGTTATTTTTTAAGAGTTCAAAATGTCCATTACATGAATAAAATTTCATTTACTTTGTAGCATTTCATGGATTTCATACACAACACACTATAGTTGTTTATACAAAGCATAAAGGTAAAAAACAATGTGTGCAGTGTTATCTTCATTTTAGATGTCAAAAAGTATTTGTGGCTCCCAGTGTTTTCTTTTCCGTGCAAACCGGGTCCAAATGGCTTTTTGGGTCTTAAATGTTGCTGACCCCTGGTTTAGATGATTGTCTTTAAAACCCTCACTGAAGAGTCTTGCTGGAGACAGCCACACATTTACCTCACTGCAGCAGGGGTGAAGAAGTGGGTGCAAGTCCATTTAGGTCAGAATTCATATGATTACAACCAATACATATTAGAATAAAATAAATAAATGTGCAATGAACATGTCAGGAGTGCTGTTAAAAAGTCTCATGGCAGTGGGGTTAAAGGACCTCTTGAACCTCTGATTCCTGCAGTGCAGTGAGGTGAGCCTCTGAAGCTCCTACTGTCCTGTGAGGATGCTCAGGTGAACATCAACACCAGCCCCTTGGTGTTGTTGTTCAGGAGAAGACGGTTCTTATTACTCCAGCCAGTTAAATAAATTTATCATAATACACTACATTTTAACATAATGACCTTATATTTATTTATGACTTTTAACCATTACTTCAAATTCAAATAATCCTGTTTGAAATATTGATTCAACTTATAGAATTAAATTTCTGCTAGTTGTTTTCTGTTGCAAAGAAATCTAGTATATCTTTCACGTTTTCAATGCCAATTTTGTGTAATAACGGAGTTTCCCACTACCCGTGAATGCCTCTTTTTTTACGTCGCCGGCTCACTCCTCCATCTCCGCCCACTCTCTGCTGATCCCTGCCGGCCCGGTAAGCTGCTCTGCTTCTCTTCTCTGAAATTAAATGTCTATAAGCTGTTTGAGTGATTTACCGAGTTGTTGTCTGTGACTTGTAAAGCCAGTGAAAGTATAAGTCATATTAAAGTAACACAATGGCTGCTTTTTTTTAGTGAAATGTTGTAATTTTAGTATTTAAACAAGTATTGGTAAGCTAGCCCTAACAACCTAAGCGCTAACGCCTAGCGGTCCTAAAGGCCCAGTGTGAAATTAATATGGTTCATTTGATTGTATAATACAGTTATTTTGTGGTTTTATTTGGTTCATTCGGTGTGTTAGTGCTTCTGAGTCTCTTAGGGAAGCTGTCTTTCTCCTCTTCACAAATCAGTCAGTTAAAACGGCCTCATTCTTTAGGTTGTAAGGTAATGAGCCACCATTTTAGAGCCACTGATTAGCTGTTGAAGCAGCAGGGTCGGCAACTTCAAAGGAGACATTTTACCGCCTCTGACTGAAAGCCACTTAAATGGCGCTATGAAAGTATGCTTCTAGCTCAGATTAACAAAAGTAGGACGATTTGCCGCTAAATTTTAGCTGTTTAAGAATGCTTGTAGGTGACATTCACAAAGGTAGGATGGTTTGGCAGTGAATGCTATCGGCCAGCATTTTTTTTAGCTAATATTCACAAAGGTAGGACGGTTTGCCACTGAATTTCGTGTTGTGCGCATGCGCAGACACAACGGTAGGATGGATTCCCAGAACACCGGGAGAAAAAGAGTCACGTGCCTGTGCGGATGTGTATGTGTTGTGGGTTAATTAACAGAAGGGAGAGAGAGTGAGGATAAAACACATAATATAAGAATAATAACATCTCTTAACAAGAAGAAGTTTTTTTTTAAATTAATTAATTTTAGTTTTTTAGTAAATTTTTAAGAACTGTTTAACACTTGTTTGTGCAGGTTGTTTTTTAAATAAAACCTACACCTGCAGCTCTGTTTAACTTCTCACTTTGTGAAAAATTAATGAAATATAAAAAAAGGCCACCTTCAAATAAATAAAATGCAGCAGTGCGCCATTAATATTATTAATATGATATGTAGATATTTAAAACAACAGCATATTAAATGATACTGTGTGCAGGTGATATTTTTAGGGCGCAGAATTTGAATGCAGACCAACTCAAATGTTAAAGCCTACAAATATATCACCCAATCTTTCATTTATGATTGTTCATGCTTTGAAATTGTGATGTCAGAATTTGATAAAGTGTGCAGTGCTAGGTGTAGCAAATCATTGCTTATGAAATTAGAGCTATCACATAGCTGAGAAACTTGTGTGGCTTATTACAAATGGATGAAACCACATTTTACCTTAATGAAGACAGTAATCTTTAATAAGGTGTAGAAAAAAGAGGTGAGTTGTTTGTTGCTGTGGTAAACAAAGAAGTGTACTGAATCTTTTGGACTACACAGATTGATGTAGTATTGACTGTGATGCTGATTTGAGTTGTCTCATTCTGTATTTTTGTGCTTTGTCTTTTGTTACACAGAGTGAAAGAGATCTTTGGTTTTGCCTTTGCTGGTAAGTAAACAGTGATTGTAATTGAAGCAGTATGAACCTGGCATTGCGTAGCATATTTGACGACTTACATACAGTAGTTTGACTTTTTGTGATACGTTTCCATTTACTGATTGGCAAAAACACAGGATTTGTGACCTGTAGCAGCAAAGCCCCCACACAGGGCCTCTGACTGTCCCTGAAAATGTCCCTGAAGTTTAGTAGCCCATTTATGTATGATTTAAATTTCTTATGGCTTATTAAATCCAAACATAGTTAAATGTCAGATGTCTTTATACAGTTGTTCATTTTCTCCTTATGTTTGTGGATTTAAGTAACAGACAAAAAAATTAAAAGTTGTCGTTCTTCACATGTTATTAGAACTGACTTGTGATAGAAAATGTTGGAGCCACAAAGCTTCTGTGTACGAAATATTTGGTATATCCTGCATTTGTGCCAACAAATATTGGTGCCTATTCTGAGACTCTGCAATTAAATTGTGCCCTCTTTAGACTACAGTGAGTTCATAAAGGCATGAAGAAATGGAGGATTTGACTAGTTATTTAATGTCACAGTAAATTGGATTGTGTGTGAAGAGGCTCAACAGTCTGAATCATTAAACAGTTATCTGATGTTTTGGTTCCTTTGTCTAGACTGCTGATCTGATCGTCTCAAGTCTGGTAAGTAAAGGTTTTGTCTGAGGTACAGTGCTGGGAAAAGTCTTTCTTTCTTGCAGATTTATTTTGTTTATGGTTTTTTGTCACATGTTTCAAATCTTCTAACAAGGACGACCTGGATAAGTACAAATACAAGCAGTTTTAAAGTGATGATTTCATGTATGAAGCAGAGAAAACCAAACCACAGCTATCTGTTCTCTAATACCCAGCTGTGAAAGCCCTGATAGCAACAACTACAATCAAGCATTTATAGTAACTAGTAATGACTGATTTACATCACTGGGGGATTTTGGTCCACTTTAATTTCAGAGTTGCCTTAATTAAGGTCAAAAATAGTGTTTTGAAATCATTTGAAGGATCTCAATTTCATTAAAGTCGAGATTCTGATTAGTCAGTTGGACTTGCTTGTGTGCTTCAGATCAATTTCCTGTTGCAAATCCCAAGTGTGATTAAACTCAGGACCTGATGAGTTGATGTAGGTCCTGAAGTAGTAAAGGAACTCTGGACCATCACAGTAATGGCACCATGTTTGACTTTAATGCTGGTGTTTTTCTGAAATATTTCTCTCACTTTAGAAGATTTGGTTTAGTACAGTGAGTCCGCACAGCTCTTGCTGATCATCAAGATGTTTTTAGGCAAATGTGAGAAAGGTTTTGTGTTCTTTTTGGCCAGTCAATAGATAATTTTGAGTTTAATGGATATAAAGTGTTTAAAGCAGGAGGCCTGAAACTGTCTGCTGTAACCTCAGTGTGCGGGTTTATTAGGACCATATAATATTTACAGTAAGTTACTGTAGCAGCACGTCTTGGTTTGACTTTATAGACTTAGTTTAGTGTTTTAATAGAACGCAAAAATGTCCTTATAACAGGTTCCACCACCATTTGTTAAACATTGTCATTCTGTTCAGTCCAATAATTTACTGTAGAACTCTTTAGTATTTAAAGCCCTACATGTACTGTATTTTTGAAATTATAAGGCATAATGTCAATAAACAAGTCTGTTTTTAAGGCAGATTAAGCCAAACAAAACAGTCAGATAAGTCAAACTTTATTCAAGTCATTCACAAACAACTCTCAACACTGTTCAGTTGTAACACATAAAATACAGAACAATACACTCACTTTTTCAGTTCATTCCTCATCCACAAATCCATCAAACTCTTCATGGGTTGATCAGTTTGAAATCTGCTTCATAACCATGTCTCTTAGCACGTGCCAGGTCCTTGTACACACACCATAATGTTATGTTGAAGCACCGTACGAATTACTGTGCGAGGGTCCTGACTATGGTAGCCATAATGCTCTGACAATACATCAAGCAGCGCAGCTTTGTAGCTTACCGAAGTCTTACTAAAATATTTGACAGAATTTTGATTTCTGTGTACCACAGAAATCCCATTTGAGGTCAGTAAGCATAACCAGAATCGATACACTAGGCACATTGTATATTTTTGAGAAAATGACAGGATTTTAGGTGTGCCATGTAGTCTGAAGAATATGGTAAATCCAAGCATATTGGAAATACAACTAATTCCAGGCCTTTTGTGTCTTACAGGTGACCTGCTGCAGAAGATCCTCTCTCTCTATCATTATAAGCAATTCTGTCTATCCTATCACTCTCCCGACTCTATCTAATTTGACAGCCATTCTATCTTGTATCCCTCTATCCCTACTGCTCTATCTAATTTGACAGCCATTCTATCTTGTATCCCTCTATCCCTACTGCTCTATCTAATTTGACAGCCATTCTATCTTGTATCCCTCTATCTCTACTGCTCTATCTAATTTGACAGCCATTCTATCTTGTATCCCTCTATCCCTACTGCTCTATCTAATTTGACAGCCATTCTATCTTGTATCCCTCTATCCCAAGCGCTCTATCTAATTTCAGAATCCAAGTTTTCAGAAATCCAAGTTTTCAGATTCCAAGTTTTCAGAAATCCAAGTACCAGTACTTGATCTATCTGTTACAGAATTCTGAGAGATCTCTGCTCTCACTGCTCCTTCTTTCCTGTCATTAAACTCTCTCACATTCAGTCATTTTGCTGAAAATTACAATTAGAAAGTTGAATATACAGTAGTAGAATATCAGTACAGTAGAACTTATAGTAGTAACTACTTATACAGCCCTACATTTGTAGTTTTAACTTGGCATTACTCTTTGGAATAAACACTGATAGTTTGGCTTACTGGTGCAATTACTTTGATACATTATATAAAATATACACCTTTTGAAAGGTTTATTTGTAATAAGATAATCTGACTATTCTGTAATATATTCAGAGTGCTATATTCACATAAATATTAAATTTGATTCAAATACATTTTTCAAGTCTGTTTCATTGGCTATAATATTTGACTACAAGTTTATACTATTATTATTTAAGGACAAACCCTTTTTTGTCACTCAGTGTAAGTGTTCAGTTAGAATTGTCATCTAGAGGCTGCCCTGAGAACCCAGACTTCCTGTTTCCTGACTGCTGCAGAACATCCAGCTGAAGACTCCCCATCGCCTGTCATCTGATCACCACACCATCACAGCTCCTTATATTTGCTTTAAATTTTAAATATCTGAAAGATTTACACAAAGTCTACTTAAAAGCTAAGATTTTTATCATAGCCTGTTGATTGATTGTTGAGATTTATTCTGCATATTACTTTACAGAAGTATAGACCTATTTGTTATCCAGTCTGGTTAAAAAAAAATATAAGAAGTAATAATATACAGTTTTTGAAAAAGTTACAATAAAACAGACCAAAGTGTTTTCAAAGAACTTTAAATAACTTTTATATTGAGTTTGTATTTAAGTCAGCCTTTTACATCAATTCTGATAAATCTCTGATTTAATAGTTATTAAAGTCATTAGTTTTTCAGTGTTTACAGGTTGACTTTTGTTTACATTTGTGTATAAATACATATAAGGTCCAGTTTGTACTTCAAAATGCCAAGAAAAGGTCAAAGGTCGCAGTCCCAGAAGCTTAGATGGCAAAAGCAGAAAGAACAGGTAAATGTTTCTCAGAGCAGTGAGCAGGTAAAGGTGTCTGTTACAACTATTCCCAGTCCAGAAGTGCAGAACAGTGCTCAGACAGCTGCAGTGTCCTATGCAGATGTGGTAAAGAGAGGTGTTCCCTCAGCATGTGTGTCAGATGCTAAAGTACAGCAGGTAATCCAGACTGAACCCCAGGTAACTGTGCAAATGCAGCATGATGGAGAAGCTCCAGGACCATCTCATGTACAGGTTACAAATAGTGAAAGTCGTTCACGAGTGAGTAGCATCTGTGCATCCCGAAGCCAGGCTTCTCCTAAGTATGGAAAGTACAGGAATCAGCAATGCATGGCTAACAGTTTGGTTTTCCTGTCATTCTTACACGAGGATGAATTCATTACCAGAGCAGATCTAAACCGTGTGTTGGATAAAGGCCATGTCGTGTATTCAGATGCCAGAAAGAGGTTTGTGAACAGCGTGTTTCTAGCCTGTGATGAGCTTCCCACAGTGGTCACCAGCCGCAGACACGAGTATCAAGTGGATATGTCTCAGTTTGCTCATTACGGCACATTTGATGGTACAGCTCACCTTCCGAGCCTTGAACAGGGACTACAGTGTTTGGCTTCAGCGGTTTGCTATGCTTTGCTAGTCATGGGAGGAACAGTCATCGCAGTTTGCAGGCTGACTTCAGGTGAATATGCATACTTTGACCCTCACCCACGTAAGTCTACAGGAATGCCATTGTCGCTAGCTGTAAGTGGTGGAACTGCAGTTATGTTAAAATTCACACGTCTTAACGACATGATTGACAGGATCAAACGCTTGTACCGAATGTTTAGCATCGCACCAACCTGCACTTATGAGCTACAGCCTGTCGAGTTTCACAGTGAAAACGCTGCTGACCAAAGAGATGCTGATGAAAACAGACAAACAGCTACAACTGTTCCAGCACCAGCTTTAAATGAACCTGAATTTGAAACCCCAAAATCCACTGAGCAAACACAGAAAACTGTGACCCACACTTTAGCCACTGAAGTGATGTCATCCAGAGTGGATTATTCAAATGAGCCAGCCGCTGAGCTGAACAACTGTCCTTCTGATTATTTAGAAATAGAAACCTCTGCATCTTCTGTAAGAGACACTCAGGTAACAAAAGAAACTGTTCCTCAGAATGATTTAAACACTGCCTCCTGTTTGACTGAGACAACAGAGGAACTCTCACATAAACTGTTGAAGCGTAATAAACAGCAAAGGAGAAAGATTAGGAGACGATTATTGGTCCAAGAAAAACTACCACAGAGAAAGGAAAATGAGAAAAAGAAAGAAAGACAGACGTACACTTTTGATGAAAGCTTTAAGGCAAAGAAAAAAGATTCTAGTAGAAAGTCTCATGATTCTGATCACAGTAAGAAAAAGAGTGTGTACAAAAATAATCTGTATAAACTCAATGCTACATATAGAGAGAAACAGAGAGAATATTTGAGAAAAATCTATAGAGATAGTGCTAAAATTAGAGAGAGAAAAAGAGAACGTGTCATAAGGATGTATAAAGAAGATTCTTTATTCCGAGAAAAGCAGAAGGAACGTATAACAAGAACATATAGAGAATCTACCATTTTCCGAGAAAAGCAGAAGGAACGTATAACAAGAACATATAGAGAATCTCCCATTTTCCGAGAAAAGCAGAAGGAACGTATAACAAGAACATATAGAGAATCTCCTATTTTCCGAGAAAAGCAGAAGGAACGTATGAGAAAAACATATAAAGAATCTTATAGACAATGTCCTATATTCAAAGAAAAGCAGAAGGAACGTATAACAAGAACATATAGAGAATCTCCCATTTTCCGAGAAAAGCAGAAGGAACGTATAACAAGAACATATAGAGAATCTCCCATTTTCCGAGAAAAGCAGAAGGAACGTATGAGAAAAACATATAAAGAATCTTATAGACAATGTCCTATATTCAAAGAAAAGCAGAAGGAACGAATAAGAAGAACATACAGAGAATCTCCCATGTTCCGAGAAAAGCAGAAGGAACGTATTAGAAGAACATACAGAACTTGTGCTGAGTTCAGAGAGAAACATAAAGCTTACATGAGGTCATATGTTTCTAACCTATATAAAGAAAGTGAAGAATTTAAACAGAAAAAACGATCTTACATCACTAAACGTTATGGAGAAGAGACACAATTTCAGCAGCAACACAAGGACAATATGAGAGAACGAATGAGAGTAAAATATTGGAACGGTTTTTCTTTTAGACAGATGCATAATTTCAGATGTGCAATGAAAATTAAAAGAAAATATCGCCAGATGCATCGACCAGTTGAAAGTTTACAGTGTCAGTCAGATAACACTTTAATGAATGAGGCCATATCTTGTTTCAGATCCAACATTAAATCAGCACCGTCTCATGTTTGTACTGTTTGTCTAAAAGCTTCTTTTCCTAATCAGGTGAAAATCTGCAAAAGAAACAATTACTCAAAACACCAAACTGTAGCTCAGCAGTGTCTAACTGGTAAATTTGTTCATATGTGTGATGAAGCATGTAATGATCACTGCAGCTTTCCTGTTGAGAGAAAGAAAGAGTATATCTGTCACACGTGTCACAGTTCCCTCAAAAGTGGACGCATGCCAAGGCTTGCTGCTGTCAATGGTTTAGAACTGCAGGATATTCCAGCTGAACTGTGTGATCTCAACATTCTGGAGAGACATCTGATTGCCAAATGCATACCATTTGCTAAGATTATTCCTCTTCCAAAGGGCAGACAAAGACTCATACGTGGTAATGTGGTGTGTGTACCATCTGAGGTCCAACAAACAGTTGATTCTTTACCTCGGCTCAGAAACCAATCACAGATAATGAGGATCAAGCTAAAAAGACGACTGTGCTACAAAGGCCATCAGCTGTTCCAGACTGTCACCTGGTCTAAACTGATCCAAGCCCTGCGTAAACTCAAACAGATTCATCCACAGTACACAGATATTGTTATCAGAGATGATGCATTGCTTTGTGATCCTACGTTGCCTGATGATGACAGCAGTGATGAAGCCAGCATGGGAAGTGATGATTATGATGAAGCAGATTTAATGGAAATTGACAACTATGAAAAAGATGCCCTTTTGTGCGAAAGTGAGTCTGAAAGTGAACAAGCTATTAATATGCAATCCTGTGATGAACAACCAGAGGAACAAAATCCAGAGGAACCAGAAAGTGATTTGAACAATGGAGGTTTTGCTCTAGAAAGTTGTCTGCAGCCTGTAGACATTTCAGAAGAGATTCTCTGTTTCACTGATAACACATATTGTGTGGCTCCTGCAGAAAGAAACAATCCTGTTAGCTTCTTCAGAACTCCTCATTTGGAAGCCATGGCATTTCCTGTGCAGTTTCCTACTGGTCAGAATACACTGGATGAAAAGAGACGTCTCAAGCTCACACCGAGTGCTTACTTCAAGTCAAGGCTTTTTCAACATTGATGCAAGATTTGCTAAAGATACAAATTACCTGTTTTTCTCACAGTTTGTCACTGAAATACACTTGGCTAATTCCAGCATGACAATACAGTTAAGGAAAGGTAAAACTATGACGAAAGATGGACGCAAAATCACATCAGGAATGTTACAAAGTAAGACAGAAGTAGAAAAGCTGGTAAGAAATAAAGATGCAATCAGATTTATGCAGCCACTCAGAGGAACTCCAGCTTACTGGCAGAAAACTACCAGAGATTTATTCAGTATGGTTCGTCAAATAGGAACACCTCAGTTCTTTGTCACTTTCTCTGCTGCTGAGATGAGATGGCCTGAAGTGATTCAAGCAATAAAGAGACAGCAAGGTGAAGAGGTTGATTTTGAAGCCCTGGACTGGTCAGAAAAGTGTGAAATTCTAAGATCAAATCCAGTAACCACCATGCGAATGTTTGATAAACGTGTTGAGGCTTTGTTCAGAGATTTGCTTTTTCTCCTGCACAGCCCCTTGGTGAAATCATTGATTACTTTTACAGAGTTGAGTTCCAGCACAGAGGTAGTCCGCATATACACATGTTGCTGTGGATTCGAGAAAAGGTAGAAGTAGATGTGGATGATGACCAAACTGTCTGTGACTTTGTGGACAGATACATCTCAGCTCAACTCCCTGATCCAGAAAAACAACCTGAACTGCACAAAAAAGTCACTGAACTGCAAAAGCACAGCAAAAACCACACAAAAACATGCTTTAAGAGTGTGAACTCTGGTTGTAGATTTGGGTTTCCAAAACCACCAGCCACAAGAACAATGATTGTGAGACAGGATGAGGATTCAGACACTGAAGCTGCAAAAGCCAAACTCAGACCTTTGTTGACCCTGCTGAAGGAACCTGAAGCTGCTTCCCTCACCATAGAGCAGATTCTGTCACGATGCAACTTGACAATGAATGAGTATGAACAATGCCTCCAAGACATAAACAAGAAAACAGCTCTTATTCTGAAACGTGAACCAAAGGACTGTTGGATCAACAATTACAACCCAGACCTGCTTGAAGCCTGGAACTCTAATTTAGATGTCTCGTTAATATTGAATGCCTATTCATGTATAGAATACCTCTGTAAATATATAACGAAGAAAGAATCTGGCCTCTCTGAATACCTGAAGACAGTTATTGATAACTCTGATAAGAACACGGTCAATGAATGTGATGAAATGAGAGCTGTGATGCAGGCTTATTCAAAAAAGAGAGAAATCAGCGCACAGGAGTGTGTGACTCGAGTCTGTGGCCTAAAATGAAAAAGTGTTCCCGCAGTGTTGTATTTGTACCAACAGATGATAACCCAGTAAAATGAGTCGCCCAATGAGCTACCTGGAAACCACAACACATGACAGTTGTAATATTTGGATGACAAGTTTGAGTGATAAATACAAATGCAGACCTGAGACACCAGAATATGAGGAAATGTCCCTGGCTGATTTTGCTGCCTTGTGCCGGTTGGTGAGTGGTCCAAATGAAGGAAAAGATGTGCTTCCTCTTCTAAACCAGCTTGGATTTGTACAAAGGCGAAAGAATGATAAACCAGCTATAATCAGGTATTACCACTGTTCACAAGAAAAAGATCCTGAGCAATATTATGGTCGACTGTTGAGACTTTACCTTCCACACAGATCAGAGCAGGAACTGAAACCACAAGGGTTCCAAACCTATCAGTCCTTCTACAACTCAGGTTTTGTGCAACTTCCATGTTCAGACCACAGTGAGTCTGTGAAAAGGGTTGTGAAGAGAAATAAAGACAAGTATGAGAAGAACTCTGAGGATATTGAGAGTGCACTGGAAGAATTTGAACAAAATAGGGATGTTGTGATTGATGAATGGTGTAATCTTGCTCCTGAATCTGAAGTTGTGAGGATGCAATGTGATGAGAATCTTCCTGAGAGACATTCTGATGATGAGAACGAACAGGAGAATGTTCCCGACTACAGTCGTCAGTCTGATGCTGTAACAGAGATCAGAGCCGTCAGAGAACAACCTGCAGTCGATCCAGCTGTGGTACGTGTAATGTATCAGAATCTGAACCAGAAGCAGGCCTGCGTGTTCTATGCTATAAGAGACTGGTGTATTCAGCGAGTTTGTGGTTTGAACCCAGATCCATTTTTCTTCTATATCAACGGTGGTGCAGGAACTGGAAAGTCACATCTGATTAAGTGTATTCACTCTGAAGCATCAAAGATCCTGAGCAGACTGCCTGCTAATGCAGAAGAAGCTGACATATCAAATCCAACTGTTTTACTGACTTCATTTACCGGTACAGCAGCTTTTTCTATCAGTGGCTCTACATTACATTCTCTACTAAAACTACCCAGGAGTCTGAAACCACCCATTCAAGGACTTGGTAATCAACTGGATGAAGTCAGATCTGAGCTTATAAATGCTGAAATTATTGTTATTGATGAGATTTCAATGGTTTCAAAACCCCTTTTTGCCTATGTGGATGCAAGACTGAAACAAATCAAAGGCACTCAGAGACCTTTTGGTGGAATGTCAGTTTTAGCTGTTGGAGATTTTTACCAGCTGCCACCAGTGCGACAGTCTAAGCCTCTCTGTGTTTATGATCCAGAACAGATTGACCTATGGCAGGAGCATTTTCAGATGATCACTCTAACCGAGATCATGCGTCAGAAAGATGATGTGGCCTTTGCAGAGATGCTGAACAGGATTAGAATCAAAGAAAAGACAGATGAGCTTTCTCAGTGCGACAGAGATTTGTTGTCACAGGCCGTGACTGCACCAGAAGAATGTCCAACTGAGGTCTTACACATCTATGCCACCAACAAGAATGTTGAATCCCACAACACAGATACCCTGAAGAAACTTCATTCAAACATTATAATCATCAATGCAGACGATTTCCAGAAGGATAAATGTACAGGCAGAATGGCACGAAGAGACAAACCATTTACAGGTGGGCGAAATGATTTACCTGACACTCTGAATGTTGCTGAAGGAGCTCGAGTCATGCTGACCAGAAACTTGGACACACTAAACGGTTTAGTCAATGGTGCTTTTGGTATACTGGTAAAGGTGGTGAGATCTGAAAATGATGGACACATAATTAAACTGGGGCTCAGAATGGACAACCGGCAGCCTATGAGACACAACCGCAGTGCTAATGCAGCATCTGATGATCTGGTTTACATTGAGAGAGCAGAGGAGAGTCTGAAGTTTAAAGGAGCGGTACGCAGACAGTTTCCTGTAAAGCTAGCATTCGCCTGCACAATTCACAAAACTCAGGGTCTTACAACACAGACAGCTGTAGTTTCAATGAAGAACATTTTTGAACCAGGTATGGCTTATGTTGCTCTCAGCAGGGTGACGTCTCTCAGTGGACTCTATTTACAGGACTTGGATGAGAAAAAGATTTACGCCAATCCTGAGGTAACTGCAGCGCTCCAAACCATGAGACAAGCCAGCGTTGAGGAAACGATGCCTCTTCTTCAGGTCAGAGAAACAGCCAGCAGACCTGACACTCTTACACTGATCCATCACAATACGGAGGGTTTGCCATCTCACATCAGTGACATCAAGAGTCATCATGAAATGTGTTTAGCAGATGTTTTGTGTCTCACTGAGTCTCACCTCCAAGGATCCTTTGTTGCAGACAGTCTTCATTTGGACGGCTACACCATGTTCAAACGCAACAGACATGTGTCCTACACAAACTTTCCTCACATGGCCAGCAGAAGTGGTGGTGGAGTTGTTGTGTATTTGAGGAATCATTTTCAGGTTCAGGTAAAACAGTATCTGCATAATGTCACTGATCTTGAGTTTTTAGTGTTGAAGGTTCAGGCTCCATTCCCTGCGCTCATTGCTGTTGTGTACAGACCTCCAGACTACAGTTTGACACCGTTCATGCAAAACCTGGTAAGTCTTTTAGATTCACTTGAAATAATGGACTGTCACCCAATAATTGTGTGTGGAGATTTTAATGAGAACCAGTTACAGAGTGGAAGAAAACAGATTCTGGAGCAGTTTCAGTTGAGAGGGTATTCACAGCTGATCACTTCTGCCACTACAGACAAGAACACCTTGCTTGACCTCATTTTTATTTCTCAGCCACAGCAAAGTCTTCATTCAGGTGTCCTGAGAACATATTACAGTTACCACAACCCTGTGTTTTGTGTCCTGTCCTTGAGCCAATCATGAAGTCGTCTGGTGAGTTTTGAAACAATTACAGATCATGTTTGTTACAGAGTTTACTGATTGTAGAGCATGAAAAAGATTTTTCATTGAAAAAAGTGTCTTCACTACTCTGTCTGTCAGAAGACCCTTTCTTATTGCAATGTTATTAATCATTTCACCAAATCATTGCTGAATTTCATGCAGAGCAGGGAGATCTGCTTTCTGCTATCATGCACCTCTGATCTGAAATGTGCTGAAACATTTGATAAACCAACATCATTTTTTTTTTATTCTCATGTTTTAAATGACTAAATCTTTACTGTGACGTATGTAGCTCAACAAACGAGATCTTCCCTCCAAGGGCTTTAAAATATGAAATAGTAAATAAATAAATCCCAGATAAATGCAGGTATTTATTATGGGTCACATGAATAAATACAGACAATTATATTTTCTTGATTATAGTAGATTTTGTAGAATCAAAAGTTTTTGTGATGAATGAGTTTTTGCTTATCATGTTTTACAGGTAAAAAATGTCAAAAGTTTTAAACTATCTTTAGGCTACCAGAGATGTTTATAATGATACATTATGTAGAGAAAAACATTAGTACAGCTTACAGAATATATATTAAATCCGATTTAGAAGTACATGGATAGTTTTCAGAAAGTTCCCGACTACAGTTTAACACCACCCACCCAGCTCAGCCCCCAAGGGTCTATGTAATGCTTGTATGGTGTGTGAGTTTGACTTGGCCTTTATCCGGGTGGGTTTGGGTTTGGGTGGATAAAGGCCAAGTCAGAATTCTCTGAGCAGCTGGAAAAAGCTGCTAATAAACAAAGACATCAGAAAGTGTGGGCTTTAGGTGTAGCCCCCGCTTTCTGATGCACTAATTAGACTTAGTAACCGACACCCCATACCAGCATTACATAGACACTTGGGGGCTGAGCTGGGTGGGTGGTGTTATAAGCACTTGTTTTGTTAGATGTATTTTTTCAGACAGGGCACAGTCTCCTTTGTGGCAAAACCTTCAAACTTCACCATCCTCAGCTGAAACAACAACATCTTAACCCCATCTTCATGAACTGCTGAGCCAAACCTGATCCATCAGTGCTGGACTGCACAGATAACTACATGCCACAAGGAGACTGCTGTGTTATGAACTGCCATACCAGTGTGTCTTCAATGGAGAAGATGACACACCCATCACCTGACCTCCTGCCTGATCTGGAGACCATCATCATGCTGCCACACTACACACCTCTGAGACCATCAATGATGACTCATACTGAGGAAACTGTATTTCCTGTCAGAGATGCTCAGTGATCCTCAGAGCAGAGAGAGGTATGATTCTTTATCTTTGATAAAAAATGTCAGTGTTTTTAATTCAATTAATTAATTAAAATCCTGTGTATTGCATAAATAATTCCACACTCAAATGATTATACTTGTTGACACTTTTGAGTTTTAATTCACATTATGGATTACAAATCTATGCTTTTTCTACTCTGTCTCTCTGTGCAGGTATTGCTGTCTTCTGAGTTCTTCAGTGTCCCAACTGACACATTCAAACCTCATTGCAGAGCTCATGTCTTTCCTCACCATCATGTGAGTGTGAGATTGCTCTGGATTCTGGTTATGTGGCCTGCAGCACCTATAAGGTATTTCAATATTGTTCATTGTATAACTTATTTGTAGTTTTAGGGTTTCTACAGACAAATAAAATGTTCCTTTTCGGTATTTTTTAGAACAAGCTCGTCCAGTGTGCCTGCATTCCAGCTTCACAGAAAAGAAGATCAGACACCAGCGCGGGGAGGATAAGAAAGACAGACACAACAACATTGTCATCCCCTATGTAGCCGGTGTATCAGAAAAACTCAGGAGAGTTTTCTCCAAATACGACATCCCAGTGTACTTCAGACCCAGTAACACACTCAGACAGAAACTGGTTCACCCGAAAGACAAAACTCCAAAACACAAACTTAACAGTGTGGTGTACGCTGCACAGTGCAGCGAGGAATGCCCAGACCTCTACATCGGAGAGACCAAACAGCCACTTCACAAGCGCATGGCACAACATAGAAGAGCCACCTCCACGGGACAAGACTCAGCAGTTCATCTGCATCTAAAGGTCAAAGGTCACTCTTTCGAGGATGCCAATGTTCACATTTTGGACAGAGAGGACAGATGGTTTGAAAGAGGAGTGAAAGAAGCCATTTACGTCCACTGTGAGCGACCATCTTTGAACAGAGGCGGTGGTTTACGACACCAACTGTCTGCCATTTATAATCCAGTTTTGAGTTCCCTCCCCAGACACCTTAACGCCCACTCACATCCTGGGAGTGGGCGTGGGTGATTTCCTGACCTCAGGAAATCACATGATAGGGTGGGGCCAGGTTTCACAATGAGCTCACCCGAAACCCTGGCTGATTGGGACCCACACCCACTTTCACACCTTGGCTCATGTGATTAGGTAGAGGATAATCAGGGGGTTCTTTGTCCCTCTTTGGGGGGAAACTCCCACTGGGTTTAAATCTGGCACTCTCCACCATTGACCCTTAGAACTGAAGAAGCTTCTCGGATGAGAGGTGAAACGTCTTCAAGGAACTCAAAGAAGTCCAGACGCTTTTCTTTCCAAGCTCCTTAGACTTCACTTGTGTTAATTACATTTTATTTGTTGTTGTTTTCTTTTAGATTTATATGCAGTGATTGGATGTGGTGGAGCTTTGTTAACCGTGTGGAAAACATCTGTTTGTGATGATATTTACAATGAGGCTTTAAGGTGACAGTTTCCATGTAATTTCAATCCTTTTACTATGCAAAAACATGTTTGCAATTAACATATTTGTTCAGTTTTGTCTTTTGGATTTATGGTTAACATTCCTCTGTGACAGCAAATACTAAACTGGTCCAAGTAACCAGCATATCATTGGTCAAAGGCAAAAAGGACCACATGTCACACTAGCAATGAATTTTTGACTGTGTTTGTGTTAGTATAGAGTAGGTCTAACAGTGGTTTTCCACATCTGCTCTAATATATACAGATAATGGGTCAGACATATAAAGTCATTTTGAAAAGTTCATAAAGGTCATTTATATGTGTTCCTCTTTATCATTTTATATCAGGTCACACAGCTGACTTGAGTTTTGATCAGAGTAGAACCATAACATTCATGCTAATGGTTCTACTGTTTACAGTTACTTTATGATGGATTTCACCCTGGTCACAGCACTATGTGAAAAGCTGTTAGAGGTAAAGTTAACCCAATTAATACCTCATCATAAGTCACTCTCTAACGCAAAGCAGTGATTATTTTTCACTGTAATTTATTCCACAACAATGTTCTTTATTTGATCCTTGTTTCTTTAAATATGCACATCGATTGTTCAGCTGTGTGACTCTCCACACCTCAAATATATCACAATGTGGACTTCATTTCGACAGTATTTTGTAGATTGGTACCATATTTATCATCAAATCATCTTGTGCATTTATTACCTAAATGTTGTTTGTGTTTTTTGTTTTGTTTGTTTGTTTGGGGGTTTTTTGTTGCCATTTTTACATTTCACCAACTGTGTAAATTCTGTAATTTTACCTTGGTTTTGTTTCACATCAGTTTATCTGCTGGCTAGTATTCCTGTCTTCCTTCTCTCACCCCAACCGGTCGCAGCAGATGGCCGCCCCTCCCTGAGCCTGGTTCTGCTGGAGGTTTCTTCCTGTTAAAAGGGAGTTTTTCCTTCCCACTGTCGCCAAAGTGCTTGCTCATAGGGGGTCATATGATTGTTGGGTTTTTCTCTGTGAAGAGGCGCTTCATTTTTCACAGTTAAACAAGTAACTTTGAGGTTACTTCATCGTTTTCAGCTGTTATCTGTTTACAGTTTTTTCCTAATAATTACATTTCTGCAAAATTATAGCAGTTCTGGTAAGTTGAAATATTTTTGCCAAGTTATTAATTTTCTACTAAATTATATCATTTCTGCTAAGTTATGTTATTCTAAATTATTACATTTCTGCTAAGTTGTAGCTTCTGGTAAATTACAACATTTCTGCTGAATTGTTATGTTTCTTCTAAGTTATTGCATTTCTGCTAAGTTACTACATTTTTGTTAACTTGATGTTGTTCTGCAAAGTTATTAAAATTTCAACAACTTTTTAAACACTGACTTTGATTTCTTCAGCTATTTTCAACTATTTTCAGCAGACAGCTTCAGCTTTACAGCATCCACAAAGCTTCATATATGTTACCTCATTTTGTGCGGCCGGATCTGGAATGGTGTGCTATGACTTTTGGTGTTTATGAATTTTATAGTTTTTAAAATATTAATATTTTAGTGAAAATTTTCCCAGCTCCTCTGCCAAACAGTTTTGACATTAGGATTACATATGTTAGATCATTTTGTGCGGCTGGAGCTGGACTATTATGTTGTGACTTTTGGTGTTTATGACTTTTATAGTTTTTAAATATTAATATTTTAGTACAAATTTAGGCCAATTCATCTTTTGGCGCCAAATAAACAGACTTCATTTGTGGTGTGTTGGCTCTCTCTAGTGGTATACCGGGAGTAGTACAGCCGAAAAGATTTATCCTTGTGTTGAAAACTCCATATCCCACAATTCATAGCACGCCTCTACAGAGTGAACAATGGCGCCACCACTTCGCTTTTATATGTCTTTTATTCGTGTTTCTAGGTCACAAAATAAACTTTTAAGATATTTTCAGGCGAGAATGTAGGTGTGTAAACTTCAAATATCTGCTTGTTTTATCAAGACATCCCATATTTAGCGACAGTGCTCTGACGATGTCGGTCCTGCCTGACAGCTAGCCGGCTACCTAGCTAGCTGCCGCGACTTGGCTGCAAATGGATAGCGAGGGACTCTCTCTGTCGTTTCACCTCCCGGTCTCTCGCAAATGCTCGCACAGAATCGGAGTTACAGCTGGATGTGGAAAAAATAACTGAGTTGTTTGGTGGTGCTATAACGCCGAGCTACAACAGTGGGCAGCTATCCACCGGTGTATGACAGAAAGGACATGCACACCGCCGATCGACCGGTGTTTGCTAACGCGGAGGTCAATCGTGGATCAGGGAAAGCGAAGGCAGGAGCGTGAGGTGAACTGAATTTCAGGTAAGAAGTTATGACCTGCACTCTATTTGGGTCAGATATAAACCGAGTTTAGGTGTAGTTTATTTAGCAGCAGTTCTCTTATGTGTTGCTGATAGCCGGTTAGCTAGCTAGTGCCGCTAGCATAGTTAGCTAGCACCGCTAGCGACCCTTCGTGAAAAAGCACCCAGGCTTGGCTTATATTGAGGCGGGTGAAACTCGTGTCAGCACCCGGTCGCTCGCCGACAGTATGTGTTTTAGCTGGACTTATTTTTCGCTTTATATGGACCGATGATTTATTTATTTATTCATTTTAGTAACGGTATAAACAGTGAAAGGTGGTGGATTGGCCAGATGTAAACTTCAAATATCTGCTCGTGTTACCAAGACATCCCATATTAGCTCTGATGTTTTCGGTGCCTGCAAAGAGCTAGACAGGTAGCTAGCTAACCCGAGCTGGCTGTCTTTTGACTCAGGGTCATAGCTGGACTTATTTTTCGTTTTTATGAGCCGATGAGGGTTTTTTTTAGTAACGGTACAAACAGTGAAAGGCGGTGGATTGTCCAGATGCTGGTCGATGTGGAAAAATAACTGAGTTGTTTGGTAGTCGCTAACGCGGAGCTACAACCGAGGGCAGCTATCCACCGTGTGTGTCAGAAAAAGAACATGCGGGAACGGCGGCGGCGAGGCGACCACCGATCGACCGGTGGTAGATCGTGGATCAGGAAACCCGAAGGCAGGAGAAGCAGGCGGCTGCCGGTCGGAGCGTGAGGTGAACTGAATTTCAGGTAAGAAGTTATGACCTGCACTCTATTTGGGTCAGATATAAACCGAGTTTAGGTGTAGTTTATTTTGTTGTGCTGACTTTTTACAATCAGTTATAATAACTCGTACTGCGTGGTAGCTAGCACGATGGAGTTTATGACAGCCTCCCCTGTCATTCTCTCGCCTGTTCAAACTTCAATCATGAAACTGATCAATGATCGGCTTTTCTCTCTTGTTTGTTTATCGCGCTAAACAACAGCAGCACGTTTAAGCTTGATCAGCTGTTGTTAGAATTCATTTGATTTTAATTTCTAGTATCAGCTGATGTTTGCTGGAGCCACAGCTGTAGAAGCGGCTGGTCGAAACCAGGAGATGACCTTACTGAATCATCAGAGCTGAACTGGTGATGGAGAAACAGGTTTAGCTTTTTTTTAGGTGACATGAATGAGTTGAAGGAAGTTATGAACTGTTTCTGAGAGAAATAAACACCAAGCTCCTTTTTATTTAGCTGACAGCTGGTAACTGTGCAGGGGCGGATCTAGCAAAGCTTTTGCCAGGGGGCCAGGTAGGGCATTAACAGAGAAAGGTGGACACAAAGATATACTTTTCTTTGTTACTCTCATACAGGGAGTGCAGAATTATTAGGCAAGTTGTATTTTGAGGAATAATTTTATTATTGAACAACAACCATGTTCTCAATGAACCCAAAAACACATTAATATCAAAGCTGAATGTTTTCGGAAGTAGTTTTTAGTTTGTGTTTAGTTTTAGCTATTTTAGGGGGATATCTGTGTGTGCAGGTGACTATTACTGTGCATAATTATTAGGCAACTTAACAAAAAAACAAATATATACCCATTTCAATTATTTATTTTTACCGTGAAACCAATATAACATCTCCACATTCACAAATATACATTTCTGACATTCAAAAACAAAACAAAACAAATCAGCGACCAATATAGCCACCTTTCTTTGCAAGGACACTCAAAAGCCTGCCATCCATGGATTCTGTCAGTGTTTTGATCTGTTCACCATCAACATTGCGTGCAGCAGCAACCACAGCCTCCCAGACACTGTTCAGAGAGGTGTTTGTTTTCCTCCTTGTAAATCTCACATTTGATGATGGACCACAGGTTCTCAATGGGGTTCAGATCAGGTGAACAAGGAGGCCATGTCATTAGTTTTTCTTCTTTTATACCCTTTTCTTGCCAGCCACGCTGTGGAGTACTTGGACGCTGCAGTGATGGAGCATTGTCCTGCATGAAAATCATGTTTTTCTTGAAGGATGCAGACTTTTCCTGTACCACTGCTTGAAGAAGGTGTCTTCCAGAAACTTGCAGTAGGACTGGGAGTTGAGCTTGACGCCATCCTCAACCCGAAAAGGCCCCACAAGCTCACCTTTGATGATACCAGCCCAAACCAGTACTCCACCTCCACCTTGCTGGCGCCTGAGTGGGACTGGAGCTCTCTGCCCTTTACCAATCCAGCCACGGGCCCATCCATCTGGCCCATCAAGACTCACTCTCATTTCATCAGTCCATAAAACCTTAGAAAAATCAGTCTTGAGATATTTCTTGGCCCAGTCTTGACGTTTCAGCTTGTGTGTCTTGTTCAGTGGTGGTCGTCTTTCAGCCTTTCTTACCTTGGCCATGTCTCTGAGTATTGCACACCTTGTGCTTTTGGGCACTCCAGTGATGCTGCAGCTCTGAAATATGGCCAAACTGGTGGCAAGTGGCATCTTGGCAGCTGCACGCTTGACTTTTCTCAGTTCATGGGCAGTTATTTTGCGCCTTGGTTTTTCCACACGCTTCTTGCGACCCTGTTGACTATTTTGAATGAAACGCTTGATTGTTCGATGATCACGCTTCAGAAGCTTTGCGATTTTAAGACTGCTGCATGCCTCTGCAAGATATCTCACTATTTTTGACTTTTCTGAGCCTGTCAAGTCCTTCTTTTGACCCATTTTGCCAAAGGAAAGGAAGTTGCCTAATAATTATGCACACCTGATATAGGGTGTTGATGTCATTAGACCATACCCCTTCTCATTACAGAGATGCACATCACCTAATATGCTTAATTGGTAGTAGGCTTTCGAGCCTATACAGCTTGGAGTAAGACAACATGCATGAAGAGGATGATGTGGACAAAATACTCATTTGCCTAATAATTCTGCACTCCTGTATAAAATATTTAGCTTTTATTAAATAGTTATCTGAATCTTACAACCAAAGTTTGTATAATAATACACAAGATTGGCTGTAGACCATTGTTCATCATTCAGAACACTATGTAAAAATAACGAAAAACAAAAGTGAATGCGAAAGTGCATACATATTTATTTTATGTGTTTGATGTGTGTCGGGCGTGGTCTGCAGTGCCGCTGCAGGGAGGTGGACCCACGGGTGTAAAGTCTGTGCTCTCTTGGCTGTTTTTTTTGGTGTGTGTTGGGCTATGAGTTGAAAAGCTACGGCTGCCTGTGTGGGTACACCAACCATGTGTGAAAAGTGGTCCATAACGTAATGCTTCAAAGCATGTTCATGCAAACATTGTCGGGTCTGCCGTGATACAATGGGACTTCTGCTCATGAACCTCTGTGCACAGCGTCTGCAAATCGGGGCTGTACGAAGTCACCTCATCTTTACCCAAAACTGTAAGCTGTCATCTGTGAGGCGCGAGCGGTGTTTGTTTTTATCATAATTCATGGTGGAGAATGGCTGCTCTGCTGAGTTTTGCTCTCTGTAGCCGTATGAATGGCAAACTACACTGATTAGCAGCGCATAGGCACACATAAAATTTCTTCTGAAATTTTCGCTTTCTAGTTCTTAGTATTATTATTATTCTCCATCTTCCGCCTAAATTTCGCACGTATCACGCCCGCAGTTTTGAGACAAGCTTCATATATGTTACCTCATTTTGTGCGGCCGGATCTGGAATGGTGTGCTATGACTTTTGGTGTTTATGAATTTTATAGTTTTTAAATATTAATATTTTAGTGAAAATTTTCCCGCTCCTCTGCCAAACAGTTTTGACATTAGGATTACATATGTTAGATCATTTTGTGCGGCTGGAGCTGGACTATTATGTTGTGACTTTTGGTGTTTATGACTTTTATAGTTTTTAAATATTAATATTTTAGTACAAATTTAGGCCAATTCATCTTTTGGCGCCAAATAAACAGACTTCATTTGTGGTGTCTTGGCTCTCTCTAGTGGTATACCGGGAGTAGTACAGCCGAAAAGATTTATCCTTGTGTTGAAAACTCCATATCCCACAATTCATAGCACGCCTCTACAGAGTGAACAATGGCGGCCACCACTTCGTTTTATATGTCTTTTATTCGTGTTTCTAGGTCACAAAATAAACTTTTAAGATATTTTCAGGCGAGAATGTAGGTGTGTAAACTTCAAATATCTGCTTGTTTTATCAAGACATCCCATATTTAGCGACAGTGCTCTGACGACGTCGGTCCTGCCTGACAGCTAGCCGGCTACCTAGCTAGCTGCTGCACTTGGCTGCAAATGGATAGCGAGGGACTCTCTCTGTCGTTTCACCTCCCGGTCTCTCACAAATGCTCGCACAGAATCGGAGTTACAGCTGGATGTGGAAAAAATAACTGAGTTGTTTGGTGGTGCTATAACGCCGGAGCTACAACAGTGGGCAGCTATCCACCGTGTATGACAGAAAGGACATGCCGCGCGACCGCCGATCGACCGGTGTTTGCTAACGCGAGGTCAATCGTGGATCAGGGAAAGCGAAGGCAGGAGCGTGAGGTGAACTGAATTTCAGGTAAGAAGTTATGACCTGCACTCTATTTGGGTCAGATATAAACCGAGTTTAGGTGTAGTTTATTTAGCAGCAGTTCTCTTATGTGTTGCTGATAGCCGGCTTAGCTAGCTAGTGCCGCTAGCATAGTTAGCTAGCACCGCTAGCGACCCTTCGTGAAAAAGCACCCAGGCTTGGCTTATATTGAGGCGGGTGAAACTCGTGTCAGCACCGATCGCTCGCCGACAGTATGTGTTTTAGCTGGACTTATTTTTCGCTTTATATGGACCGATGATTTATTTATTTATTCATTTTAGTAATGGTATAAACAGTGAAAGGTGGTGGATTGGCCAGATGTAAACTTCAAATATCTGCTCGTGTTACCAAGACATCCCATATTAGCTCTGATGTTTTCGGTGCCTGCAAAGAGCTAGACAGGTAGCTAGCTAACCCGAGCTGGCTGTCTTTTTGACTCAGGGTCATAGCTGGACTTATTTTTCGTTTTTATGAGCCGATGAGGGTTTTTTTTTAGTAACGGTACAAACAGTGAAAGGCGGTGGATTGTCCAGATGCTGGTCGATGTGGAAAAAATAACTGAGTTGTTTGGTAGTCGCTGACGCGGAGCTACAACCGAGGGCAGCTATCCACCGGTGTGTGTCAGAAAGAACATGCGGGGAACGAGGCGGCGAGGCGACCGCCGATCGACCGGTGGTAGATCGTGGATCAGGGAAACCGAAGGCAGGAGAAGCAGGCGGCTGCCGGTCGGAGCGTGAGGTGAACTGAATTTCAGGTAAGTTATGACCTGCACTCTATTTGGGTCAGATATAAACCGAGTTTAGGTGTAGTTTATTTTGTTGTGCTGACTTTTTACAATCAGTTATAATAACTCGTACTGCGTGGTAGCTAGCACGATGGAGTTTATGACAGCCTCCCCTGTCATTCTCTCGCCTGTTCAAACTTCAGTCATGAAACTGATCAATGATCGGCTTTTCTCTCTTGTTTGTTTATCGCGCTAAACAACAGCAGCACGCTTAAGCTTGATCAGCTGTTATTAGAATTCATTTGATTTTAATTTCTAGTATCAGCTGATGTTTGCTGGAGCCACAGCTGTAGAAGCGGCTGGTCGAAACCAGGAGATGACCTTACTGAATCATCAGAGCTGAACTGGTGATGGAGAAACAGGTTTAGCTTTTTTTAGGTGACATGAATGAGTTGAAGGGAAGTTATGAACTGTTTCTGAGAGAAATAAACACCAAGCTCCTTTTTTTTTTATTTAGCTGACAGCTGGTAACTGTGCAGGGGCGGATCTAGCAAAGCTTTTGCCAGGGGCCAGGTAGGGCATTAACAGAGAAAGGTGGACACAAAGATATACTTTTCTTTTCTACTCTCATACAGGGAGTGCAGAATTATTAGGCAAGTTGTATTTTTGAGGAATAATTTTATTATTGAACAACAACCATGTTCTCAATGAACCCAAAAACACATTAATATCAAAGCTGAATGTTTTCGGAAGTAGTTTTTAGTTTGTGTTTAGTTTTAGCTATTTTAGGGGATATCTGTGTGTGCAGGTGACTATTACTGTGCATAATTATTAGGCAACTTAACAAAAACAAATATATACCCATTTCAATTATTTATTTTACCAGTGAAACCAATATAACATCTCCACATTCACAAATATACATTTCTGACATTCAAAAACAAAACCAAAACAAATCAGCGACCAATATAGCCACCTTTCTTTGCAAGGACACTCAAAAGCCTGCCATCCATGGATTCTGTCAGTGTTTTGATCTGTTCACCATCAACATTGCGTGCAGCAGCAACCACAGCCTCCCAGACACTGTTCAGAGAGGTGTACTTTTTCCCTCCTTGTAAATCTCACATTTGATGATGGACCACAGGTTCTCAATGGGGTTCAGATCAGGTGAACAAGGAGGCCATGTCATTAGTTTTTCTTCTTTTAAACCCTTTCTTGCCAGCCACACTGTGGAGTACTTGGACGCCGCGTGTGATGGAGCATTGTCCTGCATGAAAATCATGTTTTTCTTGAAGGATGCAGACTTTTTCCTGTACCACTGCTTGAAGAAGGTGTCTTCCAGAAACTTGCAGTAGGACTGGGAGTTGAGCTTGACGCCATCCTCAACCCGAAAAAGGCCCCACAAGCTCACCTTTGATGATACCAGCCCAAACCAGTACTCCACCTCCACCTTGCTGGCGTCTGAGTGGGACTGGAGCTCTCTGCCCTTTACCAATCCAGCCACGGGCCCATCCATCTGGCCCATCAAGACTCACTCTCATTTCATCAGTCCATAAAACCTTAGAAAAATCAGTCTTGAGATATTTCTTGGCCCAGTCTTGACGTTTCAGCTTGTGTGTCTTGTTCAGTGGTGGTCGTCTTTCAGCCTTTCTTACCTTGGCCATGTCTCTGAGTATTGCACACCTTGTGCTTTTGGGCACTCCAGTGATGTTGCAGCTCTGAAATATGGCCAAACTGGTGGCAAGTGGCATCTTGGCAGCTGCACGCTTGACTTTTCTCAGTTCATGGGCAGTTATTTTGCGCCTTGGTTTTTCCACACGCTTCTTGCGACCCTGTTGACTATTTTGAATGAAACGCTTGATTGTTCGATGATCACGCTTCAGAAGCTTTGCGATTTTAAGACTGCTGCATGCCTCTGCAAGATATCTCACTATTTTTGACTTTTCTGAGCCTGTCAAGTCCTTCTTTTGACCCATTTTGCCAAAGGAAAGGAAGTTGCCTAATAATTATGCACACCTGATATATAGGTGTTGATGTCATTAGACCATACCCTTCTCATTACAGAGATGCACATCACCTAATATGCTTAATTGGTAGTAGGCTTTCGAGCCTATACAGCTTGGAGTAAGACAACATGCATGAAGAGGATGATGTGGACAAAATACTCATTTGCCTAATAATTCTGCACTCCCTGTATAAAATATTTAACTTTTATTAAATAGTTATCTGAATCTTACAACCAAAGTTTGTATAATAATACACAAGATTGGCTGTAGACCATTGTTCATCATTCAGAACACTATGTAAAAATAACAAAACAAAAAGTGAATGCGAAAGTGCATACATATTTATTTTATGTGTTTGATGTGTGTCGGGCGTGGTCTGCAGTGCCGCTGCAGGGAGGTGGACCCACGGGTGTAAAGTCTGTGCTCTCTTGGCTGTTTTTGGGTGTGTGTTGGGCTATGAGTTGAAAAGCTACGGCTGCCTGTGTGGGTACACCAACCATGTGTGAAAAGTGGTCCATAACGTAATGCTTCAAAGCATGTTCATGCAAACATTGTCGGGGTCTGCCGTGATACAATGGGACTTCTGCTCATGAACCTCTGTGCACAGCGCCTGCAAATCGGGGCTGTACGAAGTCACCTCATCTTTACCCAAAACTGTAAGCTGTCATCTGTGAGGCGCGAGCGGTGTTTGTTTTTATCATAATTCATGGTGGAGAATGGCTGCTCTGCTGAGTTTTGCTCTCTGTAGCCGTATGAATGGCAAACTACACTGCTTAGCAGCGGCATAGGCACACATAAAATTTCTTCTGAAATTTTCGCTTTCTAGTTAGTATTATTATTATTATTATTATTATTCTCCAGTTTCCGCCTGAAATTTTGCAGCGAATCTCGCCCCGCAGTTTTGAGACAAGCTTCATATATGTTACCTCATTTTGTGCGGCTGGATCTGGACTAGTATGGTATACACTTTTGGTGTTTATGACTTTTATAGTTTTTGAAATATTTAGATTTTAGTGCAAATTTAGGCCAATTTCCATAGAAACAGACTTTATTTGTGGTGTATTGGCTCTCTCTAGTGGTATACCGGGGTAGTAGTACGGCTGAAAATCTGTATGCTTGTTACAAAACTCCATATCCCATAATTCATAGCACCCTCTGCCGAGTCATACAATGGCGGACACCACCGCTTTTAAACGTCTTTTATTCTTGTTTCTAGGTCACAAAATAAACTTTTAAGATATTTTCAGGCGAGAATGTAGGTGTGTAAACTTCAAATATCTGCTCGCTTTATCAAGACATCCCATATTAGCGACAATTCTCTTACATGTTGCTGATAGTCGGCTAGCTAGCTAGCGCCGCTAGCTTAGCTTAGCTAGCGCCGCTAGCGACCTTTCGTGAAAAAACCACCCAGGCTTGGCTGATAGTGAGGTGGCTAAAATTTGTTTAATCGCCCGATCGCTCGGCAAGGGTCTGTGTCTTAGCTGGACTTATTTTTCGCTTTATATGGGCCGATGATGCTGGTCGATGTGGAAAAAATAACTGAGTTGTTTGGTGGTGGAGCTACAACAGAGGGCAGCTATCCACCGTGTGTGACAGAAAGGACATGCCGCGAACGAGACATACAAGGCGGTGAGGCTACCGCCGATCGACCGGTGTTTGCTAACGCGAGGTCAATCGTGGATCAGGAAAGCGAAGGCAGGAGCGTGAGGTGAACTGAATTTCAGGTAAGAAGTTATGACTTGCACTCTATTTGGGTCAGATATAAACCGAGTTTAGGTGTAGTTTATGTTCGTTGTGCTGACTTTTCAATCACTTACAATAACTCGTACTCGTGCTAGCTAGCACGACGGGAGTTTATATACAGCTGTGTGCGCGCTAAGTTACTGACGTTGGACTTTATTTTATTCATAATGGTTAGTTCGTAGAGTTGCCGTAGAAACGAAATCGTGCCACATTCAGAGAAAATATTACGATTTATTCTGTCGTTACGAAGCCTCCCCTGTCATTCTCTGCCTGTTGCAACTTAAATCATGAAACTGATCAATGATCGGCTTTTCGCTCTTGTTTGTTTATCGCGCTAAACAACAGCAGCACATTTAAGCTTGATCAGCTGTTGTTAGAATTCATTTGATTTTAATTTCTAGTATCAGCTGATGTTTGCTGGAGCCACAGCTGTAGAAGCGGTTGATCGAAACCAGGAGATGGCCTTACTGAATCATCAGAGCTGAACTAGTGATGGAGAAACAGGTTTAGCTTTTTTTTAGGTGACATGAATGAGTTGAAGGGAAGTTATAAACTGTTTCTGAGAGAAATAAACACCAAGCTCCTTTTTTTTTTAGCTGACAGCTGGTAACTGTGCAGGGGCGGATCTAGCAAAGCTTTTGCCAGGGGGCCAGGTAGGGCATCTTACAACCAAAGTTTGTATAATAATACACAAGATTGGCTGTAGACCATTGTTAATCATTCAGAACACTGTGTAAAAATAACAAAAAACAAAAAGTGAATGCAAAAGTGCATAAATATTTATTTTACGTGATTGCTGTGTGTGGCGGGGCGTGGTCTGCAGTGCCGCTGCAGGGGAGGTGGACCCACCTGAGCGGCATCTGCAATCACGCCTCTCTGGCGTAGTCTGTGCTCTCTCGGCTGTTTTTTGGGTGTGTGTCGGGCTGTGAGTTGAAAAGCTACAGCCGGCTGTGTGGGTACACCAACCATGTGTGAAAAGTGGTCCATAACATAATGCTTCAAAGCGTGTTCATGCAAACATTGTCGGGTCTGCCGTGGTACAATGGGACTTCTGCTCATGAACCTTTGTGCACAGCGTCTGCAAATCGGGGCTGTACGAAGTCACTTCATCTTTACCCAAAACTGTAAGCTGTCATCTGTGAGGCGCGAGCGGTGTTTGTTTTTACCATAGTTCATGGTGGAGAATGGGTGCTCTGCTGAGTTTTGCTCTCTGTAGCTGTATGAATGGCAAACTACACTGATTACCAGCGGCATAGGCACACTTAAAATTTCTTCTGAAATTTTCGCTTTCTAGTTATTATTATTATTATTCTCCAGTTGCCGCCTGAAATTTTGCAGCGAATCTCGCCGCGCAGTTTTGAGACAAGCTTCATATATGTTACCTCATTTTGTGCGGCCGGATCTGGAATGGTGTGCTATGACTTTTGGTGTTTATGAATTTTATAGTTTTTAAATATTAATATTTTAGTGAAAATTTTCCCGCGCCCTCTGCCGAACAGTTTTGACATTAGGGTTACATATGTTAGATCATTTTGTGCGGCTGGAGCTGGACTATTATGTTATGACTTTTGGTGTTTATGACTTTTATAGTTTTTTAAATATTAATATTTTAGTGCAAATTTAGGCCAATTCATCTTTTGGCGCCAAATAAACAGACTTCATTTGTGGTGTGTTGGCGCCATCTTTTGGTCCCATTGAAACAAATTTCAAACTTCATTTGTGGTGTGTTGGCTCTCTCTAGTGGTATGCCGGGTGTGGTACAGCCTGTCTACCCTTATTTGGATACCATAATGACGACAATATCAATGGCGCCAACAGCCTCGCTGCTTTCAGGAACCATTGGAGGTTTTAAGGTTGCGCGAACCATTGAATAGTTACGGTAAACACAATGGCTTCTATGCTTGGTGGAAAACTCCATATCCCACAATTCATAGCACACCTCTGCTGAGTTAAACAATGGCGGCCACCACTTCGTTTTATATGTCTTTTATTAGTGTTTCTAGGTCACAAAATAAACTTTTAAGATATTTTCAGGCGAGAATGTAGGTGTGTAAATTTCAAATATCTGCTTGTTTTATCAAGACATCCCATATTAGCGACAGTGCTCTGACGACCTCGGTCCTGCCTGACAGCTAGCCGGCTACCTAGCTAGCTGCCGCACTTGGCTGCAAATGGACAGCGAGGGGACTCTCTCTCTCCTTTCACCTCCCCGGTCTCTCGCAAATGCTCGCACAGAATCGGAGTTACAGCTGGATGTGGAAAAAATAACTGAGTTGTTTGGTGGTGCTATAATGTGGAGCTACAACAGTGGGCAGCTATCCACCGGTGTATGACAGAAAGGACATGCCGCGAACGAGACATACGAGGCGGGGCAGGCGACCGCCGATCGACCGGTGTTTGCTAACGCGGAGGTCAATCGTGGATCAGGGAAAGCGAAGGCAGGAGCGTGAGGTGAACTGAATTTCAGGTAAGAAGTTATGACCTGCACTCTATTTGGGTCAGATATAAACTGAGTTTAGGTGTAGTTTATTTAGCAGCAGTTCTCTTACGTGTTGCTGATAGCCGGCTAGCTAGCTAGCGCCGCTAGCATAGTTAGCTAGCACCGCTAGCGACCCTTCGTGAAAAAACACCCAGACTTGGCTTATATTGAGGCGGGTGAAACTCGTGTCAGCACCCGGTCGCTCGCCGACAGTATGTGTTTTAGCTGGACTTATTTTTCGCTTTATATGGGCCGATGATGCTGGAAACCGAAGGCAGGAGCGTGAGGTGAACTGAATTTCAGGTAAGAAGTTATGAACTGCACTCTATTTGGGTCAGATATAAACCGAGTTTAGGTGTAATTTATTTTCGTTGACCTTTTACAATCGTACTGCCACGGGAGTTTATATACAGCTGTGTGCGCACTAAGTTACTGACGTTGGACTTTATTTTATTCATTAGGGTTAGTTCATAGAGTTGCCGTGCCGTACAAACGGAATCGTCCCACATTCAGAGAAAACATTATGATTTATTCTGTCGTTACGAAGCCTCCCCTGTCATTCTCTCGCGTGTTGAAACATCAATCATGAAACTGATCAATGATCAGCTGTTCGCTCTTATTTATCGCACTAAACAACAGCAGCACGTTTAAGCTTGATCAGCTGTTGTTAGAATTCTTTTGATTTTAATTTCTAGTATCAGCTGATGTTTGCTGGAGCATGAAGATGAAATCAGGAGATGTCCTTACTGAATCATCAGAGCTGAATTGGTGATGGAGAAACAGGTTTACACTTTAGGTGACATGAATGAGTTGAAGGGAAGTTATGAGTTGTTTCTGAGAGACAAAGACCAAGCTCCTTTTTTGTGTAGCTGACAGCTGGTAACTGTGCAGGGGCGGATCTAGCAAAGCTTTTACCGGGGGGGCAGCTAGGGCATTAACAGAGAAAGGTGGACACAAAGATATACTTTTCTTTCTTACTCTCATATAAAATATTTAGCTTTTATTAAATAGTTATCTGAATCTCACAACCAAAGTTTGTATAATAATACACAAGATTGGCTGTAGACCATTGTTCATAATTCAGAACACTGTGTAAAAATAACAAAAAATAAAAAGTGAATACATGTGTGAAAAGTGGTCCATAATGTAATGCTTCAAAGCGTGTTCATGCAAACATTGTCGGATCTGCCGTGGTACAATGGGACTTCTGCTCATGAACCTGTGTGCACAGCGTCTGCAAATCGGCGCTGTACGAAGTAACTTCATCTTTACCCAAAACTGTAAGCTGTCATCTGTGAAGCGTGAGCGGTGTTTGTTTTTACCATAGTTCATGGTGGAGAATGGCTGCTCTTCTGAGTTTTGCTCTCTGTAGCCGTATGAATGGCAAACTACACTGATTACCAGCGGCATAGGCACACTTAAAATTTCTTCTGAAATTTTCGCTTTCTAGTTTTTTGATTATTATTGTGACTTATTTCCCAGACCAAGGTTATATCTCATTATGCCAGTAGATGGTGCTCTTGCACTGCCGTGGAACTACCAGAGACTCTAGCTATAGGCTCTGCGCATGCGCAGCTCGGGAATAACTGAGCGCCTGAGCAAGACGCAAACTTCGGTGTCCTCTCTATTAATCCACAGGTACTGACAAACAAACTCTTATGGAACTGGTTCTGAATGTCATGTAAGTTGAGTAACAACTGTTCGGCCATATTTTGAGGTGATTGTGATGATGTCGTTTTGGTGGTATTTTGTTGTAATGAGCATTAGTGTATCATCGGCATAATGCTAGTATGTTACGTAGCACTAAGTATATGCTATGACAGTGGCAACCCACGACTTCAGAAAATGTGTTGTAGTGTTTGTTTTAGTGTTAGCTAAGCAGTACTGAGTACGTGTGTTAAGGGGAAAGCTGTAAATTGATGAAACAACATTTGCAGTCGTCTGCCGCCATGTTGTGTTGCGTTCGGGGACGCCATGTTCAAAAGTAATCCGGTTGTTCAGTCTGACGTCACTGGCTGTGTCTGGGCCTAAACTCCGCTGCAGGTCCATATATCAAACGATCACTGTGGCATTACTGAGAGTTGAAAAACTGTCTGAAGTCTTTCATCTTTAATAAAATGATCAGTGTTCTGCTCTACCAGGTGTAACAATTGAGTTTAACATCCAGGCATCCATGAAAATGGAATTTATGACATTTAACGGCGTTAGAAGTTAGCAGGAAGTTAGCTCACTAGCTTCTATCTAAATACAATATAGCATGTCCTGACTGCGGGGTTTTGGAAAAAAATTAAAACGTACAGCTCTGCTATAACTTCCAACATAAATGAAGACAGAAAACTAAACAGCAGTGACGTTTGTAGGGTTACTGAAGTTTGGCTAGCTGGTATATAATGATGTGCTACGTGACCGCTAGCGACACAGCTATGTTAGCATAACATAAACAAGCTAACTTTTTTTCCACTCGATAAAAGTTAACGTGAGTGTTCTCGGTGGTCAGGAACAAATGTAATCGCATGGCAGGATGCTGTAAAAGGACTAAACTTCAGCCAGGAGAACAACTGAGATAATCCATCCACAATACGAGGTTAGTCATTCATATACTGCTGCATGGGCTGTGCTGTAGTTACATCGTAAGGTTTTAAAAACTGAGCTTAAATAAATGATTAGCGGTAATAAAAGCCGAGGGAGGTCAACAGTGATCACTGACTGTTTTAGGAGCTTTTTGAGATTAAATAGAAGAAAATACAAAACATTAAACATGTTAACAACACAAATGCCATATTAAACGCAGACTGCTTTAGGCCCGGAAGTAGGATTCGTCACGTCATCACTGAACAACCGGATAGCGTATATGTGGGGAAAGGTTGTGTGAATGTGAGATGGGTTATTTTGGTATGTTGTTATGCTTTAGCTGTGAGTGTTTTGTTTAAGTTGTGAGTATGTAAAGTTATTTTGAATTAGTTCGTATTTATTTTGCTTTTGAGAGAATGCTTTTTGTAACTTTATTTTTGTTTATGAAATCTGTTATTTTATTGGAAGAATGCATGATTTAGTGTGATTTGTATTGTGTATAGTTGCAGAAATAAATGAGCTCCGGCCTGAGCAAGACACTAACTTTGGTGGCCTCTCTATTAATCCACAGTTTGTTCATACAAGGCTATACAGTGCTCTCTAGACTGTGTGCCGCTTGCTGATGGTCCAGATTCCCCTAGGTCTGGTGTCAGTAACATATGCAGATGATATCCAATTATACATCTCCTTTAAACCCTGGGAATTAGACAAATTATTCACTCCAATGGAATGTCTTAAAGAGATTAATGGTTACATGACAAACAATTTCTTGCAGATGAATGCAGACAAGACTGAGTGTTTGATTTTTGCCCCAGAGAGCATCAAGCCCTAAATTAGTCAGCGTCTAGGTCCTTTTTCATCCTCAATAAAAGCTACCGCTCGGAATCTTGGGATAATTTTTGATCATTCTCTGTCTTTTGACGCTCATATCAAGTCTGTGACCCACTCCTGCTTTTTTCATCTAAGAAACATTGCTAAACTCAGGACTATTGTATCCAAAGGCAAATTGGAGATGCTTGTCCATGCCTTCATCTCCTCTTGTTTAGATTACTGTAACACACTCTTTTCTTGTCTGTCTAAGGCTTCCCTAAATCGCCTCCAAGTGGTCCAAAATACTGCAGAAAGGCTTTTATCCCACAGTCATAAATTCTCCCATATCACCCCTGTGTTAAAATCCTTGCACTGGCTTCCGGTTGAGTATAGATATCAGTTTAAAATCCTCACTCTTACATTCATGTCCCTACAAGGTGAGGCCCCCAATCATATCACTGAGCTCCTCCAACCCTACTCTACAAACTGGATCCTTAGATCCACTGATAGTGGTCTTCTAACCATTCCACGGACCCGTTTGAAAATGAAGGGGGATCGCGCTTTTCAAACCTCGGCTCCAATATTGTGGAACAGTTTACCTCTCCCGCTACGCACCATCAACTCTGTAGCTACTTTTAAAAAACAGCTCAAAACACATGTGTTTAGACAGGCATTTAGGTAATATTCATGTGTAGTATACTGCTTTATTGGATATGCTATTATACCCTATTTATACTGTTTTATTTATTATATTCCCATGTGAAGCACTTTGAAATAACTTCCTGTTTTAAAAAGTGCTATATAAATAAATTTTACTTACTTACTTACTGTGACTATAATTAGTGAGTGAATACACAGTGAGTGTGCTTCAGATGAGCCACGCAACGATTATACTATGAAATAAGAAGTTATCTATAGGTTTTTAATTAAATTGCTATGCAAATAAGCTACACAAAAACACTACTTAGTGTTGGAACAGGAACATGAAATGATATTCTACCTCAGAGAGAAAGAACACCTGTGGTAATCAACTCACCTGCTTCTTATCTGATGATCAGTCAGCTCCCTTCAAATACTGAGGGCATTTCTTTAATTGATGCTTTAGTGTTAAACCAGTCGCAGAGCCTGCCCTGTTTTCCTCAAGGAGGATCTGTGTGTGAGCTGAAGAGAGAAGTCTGTTTCGCAATCAAGTTTACAGATGGAGTGGAATCTGTCAGATCATCGGCTTGGATACTGTATGTAGAGACTGTGGATGTTTTCCCGTTTCTGTTTCTGTAAATATTTTTGTCATATCATTATAAATAGATTCACCAAACTGAGGCTGCGTTTGAGTCCTGCCTGCTCTTGGAGTATGACAAAAACTTGTTACCTTAACCATATTGTGTGCCATCACTGCCTTTTCTTTCACTATTAAAATTCAATAGACTAGGATAGGACAGGAATGTCTAACAAGTCCTTGTTGGTTGTGCAACTCCTCTTGGCAGAGCTCTGCCTTTTAAATTTATCTGTGACAGCAGCTGACCCGAGAACACTCTTCTCTGGTTGTCAGGGTGGCTATCATAAATATTTAAAAGTATGTTGACAGGACCAATAGAGCTGAACACAGAAATGTTTATAGGCTGCAAGATAATGAACTATAAACTGCTTGCATATTTGACACATACTAGTTATACAATGTCACAGAGCCTTGGAACTTCAGCATACTAATAAACATCCTAAACTAGTTTAGTGCTATCCAAAATGTTTTCCTCAAACTTGTTATGAAGGTCACAGTCGTTATCACAAATGATTTTATTTGCACATTTATAAAACTCACATGTTAGGGCTAGGTGTACATATCCAAATACAAAGAACAGTAGTATTTCTGGCTGTGAAAGAGAGGCGAAATTACATGACAGATGTGCCAGTTTCACTCTCAGATCAGAGTGCCAAAGCCTTTGACCACTGCCTCATCTAAATAACACCAGACCATGTTTGTTCAATGGTTAGTACTAATAATATCACACTATTAAGCACTATTAAGAAGCTTTGTTAAGGTATTAGTAAGGCATTAGCAAGTGCTTATTTACTTATGCAAAGCATGTCTTTATCCTGTCTTCCTTCTTAACTTGAACTGAATTGAACTTATATTTATAAATGACATTAGGAGGAGTAATAAGGCACACACACACACACTAGACTCAGTACAGACCTCTGCAAAAACAGTCATGTCAGAGGAGGATATAGAAGCCTGTGGTGCCTCAGTAAAGCCCTCATGTTTGAGAGGGAGTAGATGACTGTGAAGTTCTGGATGATGCTTCCTCGGCAGCAGTCATGTCAGCTGAGGTAAATGTGCTTGCTGCATCAGAAGAAGCTCCAAGATACATTAGTAATGCCCCTGGGATGTTTATACAATAGATTATTCTTTTTAAACATAGGCTGGAAGAAATTACATGGGTACATGTATCAGGTCTACACATTAACCACACAACAAATGTATTTTTTCAAAATATGCAAATAATTCAAAGATGTTCATATATCCAAATATGATCTAACAGCTGCAATTGTCACGATCCTGGGTCTTTTGAGCCAGCCTTTAGAGTTCTAGTTTATTTTGATGTTTATGGTTTACGTTTAAGTTCATTTGTTTCCCCTTGTGTTTTCAACCCCTGTTAAGTCTCCCTTGCCCTTCATGTGTTTCATGTCTGTGTGTCTTATGTTGTCAAGTTCATGTTCTCATGTCTGCGTCTCATTATGTTTCCTGTTTTATTTTGAAGAGGTCCTGTGTTCCTGTGTTCTGTGTTTAGTTTTACTCTCCCCTTGTGACATTGTTATGTTCATGTGTGTCAGTTGTTTCCCCATGTGTTTCCATTTCTATGGGCTCAAATTGTGGTCATAAATATTTTGTACTTGTAAATCAGTTTTGTACTTGTAAATCAGGATTTGTATGTGTAAAAAGAATTTGTGTGTGCGTAAAAAAGATTTGTATGTGTAAAATACGTGTGAAACTCTGCACTCAAGTTTCAAGTTACAAGTACGAATTTTGACCCTATTTTTCTTCCTTTCAGCTGATTGGTCAATGCATAGTCAATCACAAATGTAACAATCCAATCAGAGAACAGATGGGTTTGGCTGTCGGGGGGGTGCTTTATGGAGCTTAGAATAGAATTCAACTTTATTGTCATTGCACATGTCACAGGTACAGGGCAACGAAATGCAGTTTGCATCCATCCAGAAAGTGCTTTAGTCATGATATAGATATATTACAATATATATTAGCAATAATATAGATATGTAAGTATATTACAGAAATGGGTCTATTATGGTATGTTATAATGTACACTGTATGAAATATGTTATGAATATGCTATAACTATAAGTATGTACAGGCTGTAGTGAGTACAAGCTATGTACAGGCTATGAACAGGATATAAATATGAAATAAAAAAACTATACAGAAATATGAGATATACAGTTATACAGAAATGTGAACTATGCAGGTTATAAACAGTTGTAGGATTAAAAATTATCGTATGTACAGAATGATTATTTACACAGAACTATACAGTAGTGCAGATAAGATGAGTGAGATATGTGGATAATTTCTACAGAGGCTATATAAAGTGCTAGTGGTTGTGAGTGGTGGTTCAGTCCATGTTATTATTGTGTGTTTGAGGGTACAGTTGTCCATTTTGTGTGTGTGTGTGTGTGTGTGTGTGTGTGTGTGTGTGTAAGTGGTTGTGGGTGTGTGTATGTTCAGTCCATGGCTGTGTCCCAATTCAGGGTCTGCACGCTTGAAGTACGCACACTACGCGTACTACAAGTACGGGAAGTGCGGAAGTGAGAGGCTTGTGAAATGGGACGGTCTAGCCTTCGTCGCGCTGTTCAGGTTGCCTAGCAACCATGATACTAACCGCGAGAAATGTTTCATACAGCTTTGTGTGACAGAAATGAAGGAGAAAAATGTTTTGTTGTTCATTCATTTTTGTCATGACATCACTTTGATTAGTTGAGACCACAGGACTGTAAAACATGATAGTTGGGCTTCATTTCTGTACTGAACAGTCATTTCAAGATTAGTTAGTAAATAATAATTAGCTAATGTTATTCATGAGACTAAAGTCATCTCACTGTGGTAATGTTAATATAATATGGACAATATTATATGTATTGTCAGATTTATATATATATATATATATATATATATATATATATATATATATATATATATATATATATATATATATATATATATATATATATATATATATATATATATATATATATATATATATATATATATATATATATATATATATATGAGCTTGAACTCTGGATCAAAGATGCAAGTAGCAGTTAATTATATTTCCTATCACCTTAAATCTTCACTCAAAGACAAGTATCTCTGACAGTGTATATACAGATGTATTATAGATGTATTATATATAAGAGACAAACATTGTTCTTTCAATATGTTGGCATTACTAAATTTGGCTCAATGCTTACATATATGTGTAAAAAAGCAAATGTACGAGCTGTGATAACTGTTTCTGATAGAATGAAGATCAGACTGATATATTAAATATTCCTTTATTGGGTGAGAAAATCAGAGCATGTCATAACTGCTTTAAGTCATACAGAATAGATATCAGAGCCTTAAACAGGCTGACTTCTGCTAAATGGGTCAAACTGGGCAGAAAGTCTACAAACACATAACATCCTTATAGAATATGATGTAACACTATAGATCAACTTAGCTCAGAATATATAAAGCATATAAACAATTACAGCAATATGATGCAACAAACACAGCAGTGCTACTAATCCAAAATACTCAAAGCTTCATAGAACTGAAGCAAACATTTATTTTTAGCTCCATTCTGCTGCTGATACATACTTTAGGTTTCTGAATATTAAACTTGTTGCTGCCTTTCATAGTGTGTAACTTGAAGGCCCTGAGTACTTTCTCCCACACTGAAAACACTGGGATGATCACATTATTTGAATGTTACCTAATAAGACTGATTCAGGACAGACAATTAGTTATGTTAAACTTTCCTAGCAGTCCTTCACAAACAGGGAACAGTCTGTCTATTCTCTCCATCTGTCAGCTGCTGCTGGCTCTTCCTCCTCCTCTTCCTCACACACTGCTGAGTTTGTCCTGGTGGATCATCAGGGTGCAAAGCCTCACAGATGATGTGCAGCAGTGGGTCCCTCAGTCTGTCCTCACTCTGGACACTTGCAGTCGTCACACATGGAAATCAAATGTGTGATAAGCTGCAGGATTCAAACACAAGTGTAACTTATAAATACATGTTCATACTTTTATTCCACAATCAGAGAGAAAGAAACAGAGAGAGAGTGCAGGACAGACAGACAGGTGACAGTCTCAGGTGTACACACTGCTACAAAACAGCACAAGAGAAGGAGGATTTAGTGTTTGTGTTATTACGAGTGCTAAACAAGAAGAATTCCCAGATGGTCCAGTGGACACATGTGTGACTCCTGTGATTAAAGCATCTTTCTTTCAGCTTAACGAGTGAACCGTCAGCTCGTTCAAACACACGTTAAAGTCCGTTTGGCTCGACACCACCGAACAGAGGCAGCAATATAACATAGCTAACATTAACAGTGCAGTGAATCCTGCTTGTGCCGTCATATTCAGGACTGCAAACCGAGCAGCATCACTGACTTTCAGCTTGTTGTGTTTGTGGATATATGACTGACTTTAATTATCCATAAAATCATCACATTCTCTGTAAGATTAAGGTCAACTATATATATATATTTAGAAGTAGAGGCTTTAAAACCAAGTTAACGCTGAAAGTACAAACATCACTAATGTCACATAACTTTCCTGACATGTGGCCAACAGTAATGTTTTAATGTTCTTAAACATTCGCACATAAATAAGTGACATAATATTCAGTACTTAGTTTTGACAGTTCACTCTTCGGCCGCTCCCTTCTGCCGCATTTTGCGGCAAAAATATCCACACCCACCGCCGTGCTATGGATTGTGGGATATATGGGACCACGAAGCGTGCACCGGACCACGCTTGATATTTGGGGAAAACGACGGCGCATTTGGAGTGTGCATTTGAAGTGCACTTTGAATTGGGACAGCCGTCGTCGCGTGGCGGTGACGTACTCGCACTTGAAATGCGTACTTCAAGCGTGCATACCCTGAATTGGGACACAGCCCATGAGTTTAACGTGGGTCAGATGTCAGGAGGCAGCGTTCAGGAGTCTGACAGCTGTGGGGAAGAAGCTGTTCCGGTACCTGGTGGTCTTAGTCCGGAGGCTCCTGTAGCGCCTCCCAGAGGGCAGGAGGGTGAAGAGTCCATGTGATGGGTGACTGGGGTCTTTGATGATTTTCCCAGCCCTTTTCAGACACCGCTTCCTGTAGATGTCCTTTATGGCAGGAAGTGGTGCTCCGGCGATGCGCTGGGCAGTTTTCACGACCCTCTGTAACGCCTTCTGGTCCGAGGCAGAGCAGTTCCCGTACCAGACTGTTATACAGTTGGTCAGGATGCTCTCGATGGTGCAGCGATAGAAGTTCACCAGGATGTCTGAGGACAGGTGGTTCTTCCTCAGAGTCCTCAAGAAGAAGAGGCGCTGGTGAGCCTTCTTGACCAGCTTGGAGCAGTTGGTCGTCCAGATGAGATCCTTGGAGATGTGGACACCCAGGAACTTGAAGCTGCTCACACGCTCCACAGCCATCCCCTTAATGTGGATGGGTGGATGTGGGTCAGCATTCCTCCTGTAGTCCACGATGAGCTCCTTAGTCTTCTCGGTGTTAAGCAGCAGGTTGTTTGTGTCGCACCACTCAGCCAGACGATCCACCTCCTCCCTGTAGGCGGTCTCATCGTTGTCACTGATGAGACCAATCACCGTGGTGTCATCTGCAAACTTAATGATGGTGTTGGAACCATCAGCAGGTCTGCAGTCGTGGGTGAAGAGGGAGTAGAGGAAAGGGCTCATCACACAGCCTTGTGGTACACCGGTGTTCATTGTGATTGTTGATGAGCAGCGGTTATCCAGCCGGACATGTTGGGGGCAGTTGGTCAGGAAGTCCAGTAACCATTTGCAGATGAGGGAACTGATGCCCAGGTCTGTCAGTTTCCTGATGAGTTGTGAGGGGTGGATTGTATTGAATGCTGAACTGAAGTCTATAAACAGCATTCTGGCGTAGGTGTTGTTGTTGTCCAGGTGTGAGAGGACAGAGTGCAGTGCGATGGAGACTGCATCCTCTGTGCTCCTGTTCTGGAGGTATGCGAATTGGTGGGGGTCCAGGGTGGGGGGGAGACAGGATTTGAAGTGTGCTAAGACGAGCTGCTCTAAGCACTTAGTGATGATGGGGGTGAGTGCTACTGGGCGGTAGTCATTGAGGCTAGATGGGTTGGAGTTTTTGGTTATCGGGACGATGAAGGTGGATTTGAAGCAGGCCGGTACCACAGCGTGGGCCAAGGAATATGGTTGAATATGTCTGTGAGCACTCCTGCAAGCTCCCCAGAACATGGTCTGAGAACACGCCCAGGGACCTGCAGCCTTGTGGACATTGATCCTGCTCAGCACTGCTCCTACATCGGTAGGGGAGAGAGTCAGAGGTTGGTGGTCTGGCGTCATGTCTGTTTTGGTTGTGGTTGTGGGGTTCCCTCACTCAAAACGAGCATAAAAGTTGTTGAGCTCGTTGAGGAAGGAGGCATCAGAGGATGTGGGGGAGGGTTTGGTGGTCCTGTAGTCTGTAATGGTCTGGAGTCCTTGCCACATGCGTCGGGGGTTGGAGTTGGAGAAGTGTTCTTCTACCTTCTTTTTGTAATGGTGTTTGGCTTTTTTGATGCCCTTCTTTAGATTAGCCCTGGCTGTACTGGCCCGCAACACCTAAAGGCGGTGTTGCGGGCCTTCAGGAGGAGACGAACATCCAGACGAACATTCAGGTCCTTGAAGGGAATAAATGCCCTTTTACATGCCAGCCCAGCGGTTTCGTTCATCACCATGAAGGAAAACAGTCTGTGTGGTCCGAGTTTTGTGATTTTTGTGTCACAGGTTTATGTGCTTAATACAGGGACCTCCAGAGCCTTTTCAACATTTGCTGGGGGGCAGTGTTGTTGAAATGACATAGTCTTCACTAGTGAGGATAGTTACAAAGCTTTCTTCGTTATGAATTAGCGATACATGTTTTTATTGAACATTTGAAGATAAAAAAAACAAACTCTTGTAGAGGACATAAAGTCAGAGATAGAAACGACAAGGAGCAGGTGCATCTAGTACAGGTAGAGCTGTTGCAAAAACCCACAGAGCTCAGCAGCCAGCGCAACAAATTCTGGATCCTTGGCTTTTAGTTAGCATTAGCAGCACATGCTGCGTCCAATGTGAAAGGACCTTTATGCTGCGCACTGTGACTCACAGCAATGGTCCCGGGTCAGCCCTGACTTTGTGTTAAACTAATCCTAAAGTAATAATGGTATTTCTAACCACTGAAATACCACAACTTTATCCTTTCAACAGCTACTGAAAGTTAGGGGACCTAGCTTCTATCGGATATTTATATAGAGATCCTCCAGCTTCAAACTGTATTACCCTTCAAGGACCTGCAGTTCAAAACAGCACCCCTCCGACAGCCAAACCCATCTGTTCTCTGATTGGATAGTTACATTTGTGATTGACTATGCATTGACCAATCAGCTGAAAGGAAGAAAAATGGGGTCAAAATTCGTACTTGTAACTTGAAACTTGAGTGGAGAGTTTCACACGTATTTTTTGGCTAAGTCCACACGCAAATCTTTTTTACTCACACACAAATTCTTTTTACACATAGAAATCCTGATTTACAAGTACAAAACTGATTTACAAGTACAAAATATTTATGACCACAATTTGAGCCCATACATTACCCTCATTATCCTCCTGTGTGTATTTAGTCCATGTGTTTTCAGTCATTCTTTGTCAGGTCGTCTGTGTTTTCACGTCGTGTCTCCAGGTATCCATGCCAGTTCTCCACGTTTAAGGTTTTTTCATGTTTTAGTTTTAGTTCACCCAGTTTAGGTTATTGTTTAGTTTCACCCATGCCCTTTGTTTGTATTTATTTTACCAGCCTTAATAAACTGCTCATTTTTTGTTAATCCACATCACGTTTCACATTCTGTTTCAGTCTGCATTTGAGTCCTTTTTTCGCAACACATACAATCTGCCTCTGCCAGACTGTGACAGCAATTAAACATAGCTAGACATTTAACAGTTAATCTGGAAGAATTTGAAGAATTTGAGGCAATTTGGACATATGCTTTGTGTTTAAAATAGCAAACTAAAAAACATTTTAATGTTACCAGAAAACACTGGGTACAGGGTAATAAAAAACTAGCTATTACAAAGTGTTAATGCTGTTGCAGTTCTACTTTAATTTACAAGCAAATAGCAAATGCTAATGAAAAACACATAAGCTAAAATAAATAATAAATTCATTGCTGCTGGATATTTAGTTCCAGTAACAAAGAAAGCCAGCTGTTGGATCTGCGCTTTAGCAGACCCGCTAGTTCAGAGACTCATCACCCATGAAGAAAGCAAGACAATGACGGAACCGGGTTTTACTTGCTCGCAAGGGAGGCTGGTCGGAACCAGGCTCTTGGAGCTAAACGCTCCTCACCGGATTCCTAGCCAACTTCAAATAAACAGCCTTCCTTGCAGCCTTTTATTCTGAGAATACAAGCACCACCCATTGTGTGTGTGTATGCATGTGCGAGAATGTGTGTGTGTGTGTCTTCCTGCCACACAATATATGCTTACAACTGTTTAACCACATTTCCTGGTTATCCAAAGGTCAGCTCCCCACACGCGTATATGGCTTAACTTTAATGGTTCACCATATGCAAGCATAGGCGAGTCCCTAAATGGCCGGGGGTGGACATCCCTCACAAGATAAGGAAATCAGAATCTCACATGGAATGTGCCTGCAGTTACAGCTACAGCTAATTACCTCCCCAGCATCATAGATGTGTAGGGGAGGAACAGAGGAATATCTAACCATGCAGTTTAAGGCAAGGTTTAGAAATTTAAGTACAACAATGACATTTAACAATTTCAACCTAACACCAGCTCTTCTGGCTTTAATGATTTCAGAACATGTCTATGTCTATTAGAACCTGTTGCTAAAAGGCTGGTGAAGTCCTACCATTAATTAATACTTCAATCTTAAATATGATCAGTCTATCCCTATTACTGGTCTATACTACAGGCTTTAAAGGTGGCAGTGATTAAGCCATTACTTAAAAAGCCGTGGCTTGACCCACTTGTCTTAGATAATTATACGCCAATCTTCAACCTTCCATTTATGTAGAAAATTCTTGAATTGATAGTTGTAAAATTCTCCTATACTTGCTTCTCTTCATTGTCTCCTTGTTAAATTTGGAATCAAATTGAAAATCCTTCTCCTAACATACAAGGTCTTAAATAATCAGGCTTCATCTTACCTTAAAAACCTTGTAGTACCATATGACCCAAATAGAGCACTTCACTCTCAGACTGTTGGCTTACTTGTGGTTCCTAGGATATTTAAAAGTTGTATGATAGCCAGAGCCTTCTGCTTTCAGGCCCCATTTCTGCAGAACCAGCTCCCAGCTTGGATTTGGGAGACAGACACCCTGTCTACATTTTAAATTATGCTTTATACTTTTCTTCTGAACGAAAACACAAAGTTTATAGTTGGGACTGGATCAGGTGACCCTGAATCCAACTAGGTCAATCCAAATGACAGACTGGACCTACAGTGAGTCTGTGTATAAGAAGAGGATGAGCAGACACGGCAGACCCAAGTTCAGATTCTTTAACCACCAGAATTTGGAGGCATTTGACTCAGTGAGGGACAGGAGGTCATTGAACAGCTACTCTCCATCATGGATGACTCATCATACCCGCTCCACTCCAAACTACTGAGGCAGCAGATCTCTTTCAGACCGATTCAACCCTGCTGGCATTAAGAGCGTTTCAGAAAATTCTTCCTACTGTTCTCTGTAAAGCAGTATAATAACTCTTCGTTCTATGACAGCTCAGCATGCCTGTCAGGCATATGACTCTACATATATTTCTGTATTACGTAAAACCGTTTTCATTAGATTTATAGTGTAATTATTATTTATAAATGCAATTTGCACTACTCTTAAACAATGTAAGCCTTACTTTTAGTGTTCCATCTATACATTCGCTTATCCTTTTCAGGGTCGCGGCGGGGCTGGAGCCTATCCCAGCTGTCTTAGGGCGAGAGGCGGAGTACACCCTGGACAGGTCACCAGTCTGTCACAGGCCGAACACATAGACATAGACAACTATTTGCGGTGACATTCATTCCCGCATTCACACCTATGGGCTATTTAGAGTTTCCAACTAACCTATCCCCACTAAGTGCATGTCTTTGGACTACGGAAGGAAGTAGGCGAGAACCCATGCAAACACGGGGAGAACATACAAACTCCAGAAACACAAAAAGACCCCGGCCTGATGGTGGAATTGAACTAAGGACCTTGCTGTGAGGAAACAGTGCGACCACCGTGCTTTTTAAAGTGTTTTTTAACCAAATTCATTTGTACTTTTCTTTGTTTTTTTTATCACTATTGTGTAAATAAATATTGGCTCATAAATTGAACCAGAGGTGGGGGACTGGAGCATGGCAGGTAATGTCTAGTGATTACACTGAGGAAAGAGGAGAAAGGGGTTAGTGTGGTAATGGCTACTGAGTCCAGGAGATGGTGAATATAACTAAACTGACTGCTTACTTGCAGGGGGAGAGAGATCAGTTTTGAGGGGAGGTGATGTCAGTCCGGGCGACCAGAATGGTACGACAGGGCTAACCTGAGTTTAAGAGGGGTGTCAAGGCCTGTGGCTGACATCAGCTAAAGGTTGCCAGAGCAGGAAGCCTGGAACAGCAAGAAGGGGAAGAAGTGCCTGGCAAGCTGGTGGGTCGTTGACTTATTTTGTTATTACCTCCTGGGCCACTCTTTAACCTCTGATTGGAATTGGCCCCGCTGTAGTGGTTCCATCGTATGAAGAATACCAATGTCCGGGTCACCCGGTGGTATCTTGCTTTGCTGTGTGAGTCAAGCAGGTTAGGACCCAATATGCAAGACTCAAAGGCTGAATTGAACTCAAAAAGCAGCTTTAATGTTGGCAAATATGAAATACAAGTCCAAAAAAAATCTAGCCGTTCATGAGACTAGCCACGAGGCCAGCAGTGCACACGAAGCTGAAGGTGGGAACCCTTGGATGATGAAACACGGAAATCTAGCCCAGGAACAGGCTAGAGGTCTGCCCACCTGAAGAACAGGTACGGGTGCAGGGATGCGCTGGGTCCTATATACCCTCACCATAGGACAGGTGCAGGAACTGGGCGGACCCCAGCTGCCGCCACCCAAGGAACAGGTACTGGTGCAGGAGATGACTGGGTCTCAGCTGCTCTTACCCTGGGAACTGGTGCAGGGACCCACCGGACATCAGCCACCTCCACTCGAGGAACGGTATGGGCACAGAGGAAAACTGCACCCTGGCAACCCTGGGAGCAGAGACAGGGACCGGCTGGGCCCTAGCCACCCTGACCTGGGGAACTGGAATGGATGCAGGGGAAGGCTGTGTCCGAGCTGCCCAATGAGCTGGAACAGGCATAGAAATAGGCTCGACACTCAGTCTTTGATGTCACACAATCTTTTTCTGAAACCGAAAGTTGAGAAATATTAGGTTCAGGTTTAAGCTGGACAGGCTGGCAAACACCAGATTTAAATTTCTCCAGGGCCAGCTTGGCAACATCAAACACAACCTCTGTGGCTCTCTCTACAGGCTTAGATGGCCGTGACAAATGGTTGAAATACAGTCTTTGCTGTTATGGGCTTTCTCACAGCTTTGTTATCAGTCTGCTTGGCAATAAAATCCTTAGTTATATTGTCAGCCAGCTTAACAACAGAAGACTCGAGTTTTTTACATCTGGATCATAAACAAAAAACACAGTTTTATTAGATTGCACAGGAACAGTGATCCCAGTCTTATGCCTAGCCTGCTCAGAAACAGAAGGAAAAAAAAACAGTTTTATTAGCTCGCTGGAGATGACCATTTGGGTTTAGGTCTGTTTTACTCACTGTGGTGGAATTGCGCCAAGACACAGGACTGCGTGAACTCCTAGTCCATGAAGCCAGGGCAGAGGATACCCCAGAGGTGCCGGATAGCTGAACCTCTGGCGGTCGGGGTGATATTGGCGAGGTGATAGTATCTCCCAGCATGCAGTAAATAGGATGTGCTAGTGTGAGGTCCAGATACTCTGACTCAAAATGCTTTTTTCCCGCACCTGGAGCCCTTTCCTCGTATGTTGGTGGAGATGGAGGAGATAAGTAGATGGGCAAGGAATCTAGAGAGGTTGAAGAGTGAGCAGCTGGCGTGAAACATAGCCCACCTACTTTCATCACTGGAGGATCAGGCGGGGCACAAGCAGCAGAGGGATGCGGCAGCTCCGAGGACCTCTTCAGGACAGACAAGGGCAGGGGTTTCAAACTCCAGTCCTCAAGGGACGGTGTCCTGAAACTTTTCCATGTGTACCTGTTGCAGCACACCTGAATATAATTAGTAGTTCATTAGCAAGAGTATAGAACTTGACTGCAAGCTGATGTGGCAACCCTTAACTCTACTCAAGAAAATTTAAGTAAATGTAAGTGTTTGGAAAAATCTACTTCTAAAAGTACTTTATGCACCATGTTCATTCACTCATGAGCTGCTGTAACATGAATCAAATGGCTGAATTGCCACCTCAGCATGCAGTCAAGTTCTAAAGAGTCTTTTGTTCCATAGAGAGTTTTCTGGACTCCACTCAAACAGGCACAAAGCAAGTGGACAGCCTTATTTCGTTCTTTTGTCCATAGCAGGCCAGCATGGGTTGCACGCCAGGCCCGGCAGTGAAAACCAGATGAGAGACAAACCTTTGCGCCCAGGGTGGTACAAAACTCTTTCCACACACATGAGGTGAACTGAGGTCCCCTGTCAAAGACAATATCCTCTGGGATGCCATGGAGTCTGAACACGTGTGTGGTGAGCAGGTGGGCTATTTCCAAGGTGGTCGGAGGCTTTGAGAGGGCGATAAAGCGTGCAGCCTTGGACAAAAGATCGACAATGGTTAGTACAGTTGTGTTACCTGTAGAGGGCGGCAGTCCCATGATGAAATCCAGGGTGATGTGGGCCAGGCCGGCCAGGCGTGGGAAGTAGCTGCAGTAATCCAGACAGCAGTTGGTTGAGGAGTTTATTTCGGACGCAAGTTGAGGGATTTTCCAGCCGAATGTATTCCAGGTTTTTATGGTTCCTCCAGACAATAAACGGATGCTCAGTGACCTCCAGCCAGTGCCTCCATTCCTCTAGGGTGAGTTTTATGGCTAGCATTTCTCGATCCCTGACATCACAATTTCACTCTGTAGGGGAGAGACGGCGAGAGAAGAAGGCACATGGGTGGAGTTTACCTTCAAACTGCTGAGACAGGACCTGATTCTCCTCCTCATTCTGACACATCCACCTCTACCACAAACTGTTGACTGAGATTAGGTTGTCGGAGGATGGGAGCTGTGGCAAACCGCTCCTTTAGACTGGAAAAAACCTCCTGAGCTGGCTGGTCCCATTGAAATGACTTTAGGTGAAATTAGTTTTGTGACAGGCAGAGCGATTCTACTGAAATCTCTGATAACTCAAAGGTAAAAATGGGCAAATCTGAGGAAGATTTGCCCATTTTCTAGCCTGTGCTTTTTTCTCCACAAAGAAGAACCCTGCTGCAACTGGGGAAGATGATGGTCGGATGACGCCTGCAGCTAATGACTCAGTAATGTATTTTTCCATTGCCTCTCTCCTGGGTAGAGGGAGACTATACAGGCGGCCTGAGGGACTCGGTACTCCCGGGAGGAGATCTATGGCTTAATCATAGGGCCAATGAGGAAGAAGGAAACACGCCTGGTCCTTTCTAAACACCTCCGCCAGATCGTGATCGGCAGAGGGAGTTGCGTTGGTGCTCCACCGGGGAGAATCGTGAGCGCCCGAGCTGCATAGGTTGCTCCCCCTCCCACCTTCACTGTACTCACGTGTTGCCCAAGGTTGGGGTGAGGTCTCCCTTGGCACCATTGGATCTCGGAGAGAGCGAATTCGCATCTTCGGTTGCCTGCAGCCAATTATCCACCTGGATCCAAAGTGTCATAATAGCATCTAGGGAAGTAGGCAGTTCATGCATCATTAGTTCATCCTTTAGTTCCTCATTAACATTATTAAAGAAAGCACTATTTAACGTTTCCTGCCCCCACCCTGTTTCCTCCGCCAAGGTCCAAAACTCAATGGAAAAACTGGAAATGCTGTGCTTACCTTGCTTGAGGTTAAGTAGGCGTTGACCAGCTGCTTCAGCACTGGACCCTATACCCTACACTATATACACTATACACACGATGTTTGGGGCTATCTACAAGGGCATTGTAAAAAATATAATAAATAATAAATAAGGAAGGAAGGATAGGGATGGAATAGAATAGACTAGAATAATCCTTTAATTGTCCCAAAAGGGGAAATTTGGGTGTAACAGCAGCAAGAAAGACACATATACAAACAAACAGTACACAAGACACAGAACAGAAACATACACAATTTTTACATATTTACATTTACATCACTGTACCATTATTAAATTAAACAAAATTAAATGAAGTTAAGAGGCAAACCCTGGTTATAGTGTGAATCGGTTGATAAAATAGTGTAAGTTACAGCGCTGATGTAAACCTCTATGTTTGTTGGGAGCAGTTTTGGTTGTACAGTCTGACAGCTGCAGGGAGGAAGGACCTGCGGAAACGCTCCTTCATGCATCGAGGATGCAGCAGTCTGTCACTGAAGGAGCTCTGCAGTTCAGCAACATTTCCATGCATGGGGTGGGAGACTCTGTCCATCAGAGATGTTATTTTGGCCAGAGTCCTTCTGTCTCCCACCACCTGCACTGGGTCCAGGGTGCATCCCAGAACAGAGCTGACCTTCCTGATGAGTTTATCCAACCTCTTCCTCTCAGCTGGCGATAAACTGCTGCTCCAACATCAAGGGCGTAGATTTGGTTTTGGCGTTGGTGGGGACGGATGATTCAACCATCGAACCCTGCTCTTTCTTTCTTTTTTCCTTTTTGTCTTTGCTTCTTGATAAAAAAAAGGAGAAATATACTTGCCTAGATATGCTATTCTACATGCTTTTAAACCATTTAAAATCACAATTCAAAGTTTTATATGTGAATTATATAATGTTAAATTACTATTAAACAAATGACTGATTTTAGACTTTAGTTTACTTCAGCCATATTCCATATAAATCAGGTATCATACAAAATAAAAATAGCTTCAAATTCAGTCATGACAATAAAAGAATATGACTTTAAGGACTTAACAACATTACTTCAGTTATAGTACACCAACATCTCTGATACATTAGCACTAAGGGAACACTGAATGACCTGCTGGGTTTTGTCCATAAAACTACTCATCTAAGGTTACCACAAAGTAAAAGATCTCTCAGCAAAATTATGCAACATTTTAGGCACTGTTGACCCGATCAAATCAGTGAGCTGTTTATTCTAAACATGAACTACTGTTACAGCAACAGACATGGACTACTGGTGTCCCACACAACAACTCAATGTCCACTATGTGAAGGAGCCACACACATGCCTTCTCCTCTCATTAACTGAGATGAACTGCTGGCATATTTGTTTTACATCTATACTGTCCAGTCTCTCCTGGTGGACATGGCAACACGTTATTCATGGTTACATACAATTTTAGACTGATGTGGGCCAAAGCCTAGCACATACTTGCCAACATTGAGACCTCAGAATTAGCAAGACATTCAAAAGGGCTGTTGGTGGGGGGAGTGGTATACATATACATATATATACAAAAAAACTTGATTCTTACAGTGTTTATTTATCGGATAAAATAAGTTAAATGTCACCGTTATTATTGTCTAGCCGGAAACAGGCTGGGGGTGTCCAAATTCAGAGGCTGTGTCCACCTGAGGACCTGGCCTTTGCGATCTAAGTGGGCAGGGTCCTCCGAAAGCCAGGTAGACCGTAAATGAGCGACTGTGAAATTGGACGGGAGATTTTTGGGAGGGGCACTGAAATTCAGGATTCTCACGGAAAAATTGGAAGGGTTGGCATGTATGGTGTAGCACAGCCTGTAACGTTATTATGGCGGACACATTTTATGAGTGAACTTGACTTTAAGTGACTGACAGGTTTCTTTGAAAAATACTTTCTTATATCCAGGTTCTTCCTTTTTGCTGCCATCCTCCTCTCCTCTTTGCAGGTCCTCGCAGCGCAGGCTTGCCGCTGCTAAAACTAAACAGAGCTCCCTGAAAGGCACAGCCAATCACATTGGCCATATTTGTCACATGAAGTAGGACTCCAGTAGAGAACGTAATTTAACTCTTTGTGCACCGCTGGGTGAATGAAACGTTGACAGATCGTTTTTTTCTTTCTGTCGGTTTTGTTTTTCTTTACTCGAAGAGATCAAATTACTGGTGGGGACAATTCAATAATCACTGGATATTGGTGGGGACATGTCCCTTCCGTCCATGCCAAATCTACGCCCTTGTCCAACATACCACACTGTAAAAAATGACAGATGCCACCACAGAGTCATAGAAGGTCTTTAAAAGCGCTCCCTGTACTCCAAATGACCTCAGCCGCCTCAGCAGGTAGAGTCTGCTCTGACCCTTCCTGTAAAGAGCATCAGTGTTGTGACTCCAGTCCAGCTTATTATTCAGGTGAACACCCAGGTACCTATACGAGTCCACTATCTCAAAGTCCACTCCCTGGATGTTCAGATGGAACACCTGGTGTCAGTGTGGTGGGTCTGCGTCTCCGGAAGTCCACCACCAACTCCTTGGTTTTCCCGGCATTGATCAGCAGGTGGTTCTGCTGGCAACAGTCTACAAAGTCCAGAGTCCACTGTCTGTACTCTGAGTCGTCCTCACCTGTGATGAGGCCGACTATGGCAGAGTCGTCAGAGAACTTCTGTAGGTGGCAGCGTGGGGAGTTGATGGAGAAGTCTGCAGTGTAGAGGGTGAAGAGGAACGGTGCCAGCACAGTTCCCTGTGGGGCCCTGTACTGCAGACCAGTGTATCAGAGACACAGCCCTGTGACCTCACATACTGTGGACGTTCTGTGAGGTAGTCCAGTATCCACTGGGACATGTGGTGGTCCGCTCCCGATAGCTCCAGCTTGTCCCTCAGAAGTCGTGGCTGGATGGTGTTGAAAGCACTGGGGAAATCAAAGAACATGATCCTCACAGTGCTTCCAGGCTTCTCCAGGTGAGTCAGAGCTCGGTGCAGGAGGTAGATGATGGTGTCCTCCACCCCAATGCCAGGCTGGTAAGCAAACTGCAGCGGATCCAATGAAGACCTCACCAGGGGGCGCAGATGGTTTAGAACCAACCTCAAGGGTCTTCATCAGATGTGATGTCAGGGCTACCAGTAATTGCAGATCTGCCGAAATATATCACAGGATTAAAATATTGCACCGGGAATGGCAGCAACATAATAAATAGCAGCGACAGAATGATTGTATGGGAGAGGTCTGCTCACACTCTTGCTTTACATTCATGGTTCTGACAGCCCACGGGAAGAAGCTATTCTTTAGTCTGTTGGTTTTGAACCTGATGGATCTGAACCTTTTTCCAGAAGGCAGGATGTTGAATAGATGGTGGTTAGGATTGAGGGGGTCTTTTATAATTGCTCTGGCTCTGGAGAGACATCTGGAGCTGGCAATAGAGCCCATGGAGGAGAGTGGACAGCTGATCATCTTCTCTGCAGTTCTGATGACCCTCTGGAGTCTCTTCTTATTGGCTGTTGTGCAACCAGCGTAAATGGTAAATGGCCTGTATTTGTATAGCGCTTTACTAGTCCCTAAGGACCCCAAAGCGCTTTACACAACCAGTCATCCACCCATTCACACACTGGTGATGGCAAGCTACGTTGTAGCCACAGCCACCCTGGGGCGCACTGACAGAGGCGAGGCTGCCGGACACTGGCGCCACCGGGCCCTCTGACCAACATAGAGCGTACCACACAGGGATGGCGGGCACCAGCACACTCTTGATTGACGAGAGTGTGCTGACATTGACAAGTTTACCAGCTTGTCTATAAGAATGTCTGGGATGATCGTATCAAAAGCCAAGCTGAAATTAATGCAGAGCATCCTTGCTGAAGTCCTAGGATTTCTCCAGCAGATGCGGAGCAGAGTGGAGGGCAGTGGAAATTGCATCCTCAGTGGACCTGTTTCCCTTATAGGCAAACTGGTGGGGGTCAAAGCTGGGTGGGAAACAGTACCTTATGTGTTTATTGTCTTTTATATTTCATTGCATAATTGTTGTGCATTTTTCTTATTTTAGCTGCATTTTAGTTTGTAAAGCACTTTGAGCTGTTGGAAATGTGCTTTATAAGTAAACTTACTTGACCTTGATTCAAACTTGACCTTCACTTAAGTGGCGGAAATTCAGGAATACAAGCAGGAGGAACACACAGCTAGAAGGATGAGGGAGATTGTGACACTGGGCGGAGGGAGACTATAGCTGTGTCCCAAAACGTCGGCTGCATCCTCCGGAGGCCGCATTTGAAGGCCGATTACGTCACAGCCAGGCGACGAAGGCTGTCCCAATTCGTCGACTCCTTCAAATGCGGCCGACAAATGCGTCCTTCATTTCCCTGAATTTGAAGGATGGGTCCGGTGTGTCCTTCGTGGCCCACCATATCCCAGAATTCATAGCGCGGCCCAGCCAAATTTCAGCTGCCAACAATGGCGGCCGCTACTAAGTTTTAAAATTACTCTTATTAATCTTTCTGGGTCACAAAATAAACTTTTAACATATTTTCAGGCGAGAAAGTAGCTGTGTAAACTTCAAATATCTGCTTGGTTTATCAAGACATCGCATATTTGCAAAAGTGTGCCGACATTTTCGGAGACGTCTGTTACCCACCCGCTCGATAACAAACCGGGGGGTTCAATGGTCACACAGCCGGTGAGAGCAGCGGACTCCCAGCTTCATCGTTTTCAGACCCCCGCTTTTTCGCTACTCAGGTTAAACATGATATATAAGTCACTCGGATAACTTAAAAATGTAATTGTTTGCCTTTTTCGGTGTTTTATTTGTTCCGGAGTAAATCGGTTTGGCTGAGATCAAAGTTATTAGATTATTAGATTATTAATCCATCGGGTAGGTTCAACGATATCCATTATTATTTCACCGAGGGGGAGAAAGCGATAAGGGCGGGAACAGCTGGTGACGCAAATGTGAAGGCTAGACCGTCCCATTTCACAAGCCTCGCACTTCCGGCCTTCTCGGTCTTCGAAGGACCCGGCCCACGTAGACCGCGAAGGCCAGGTCCTCCGAAGGATGCAGCCGACGTTTTGGGACACAGCTACAGATATACACAACAGGGAATCGGGGCAGAGAGGAAACACCTGGGGAACACAGCTGAACATAATCTGATGGGATAAGGGAAGAACTTATCCCTGTGATGTGCCCCTCTGTCTTGTGGTGAAAAGAAACTATTTTTTGGAGTGGCACAAATCATTTTTGTGGCATCTTATTGTAACACCTGATTGTTCACTCATTTTAGTTTTAGTGGTTGATTTAAATGGTTGTACAAAAAACATGCCTGAGGCTTTGGCTGCAGTTTTAGGTAAACAGGTGCATATAACTTTGCTGATTGCAAGGTTTGTAAACAAGTTTTTGAATTCACAATTTATTTTTGCATGTCAAGTTATGAAAATCATTCGTTAAACATGTTTGTGGTTTTTACAGTAAAACAACCTTTTCCTACTTGGATTTTATGAGTTTTGTGTGATTTTAGATCAACTGTTTTAATACAGTACTGCAAAATGAAAAATGAACTGTAAATTGTGAGGTGTGGTGAAAACAATGATATCAAGCAAGGCAAGGTAAATGTGAAAAATGAAAAGTAATCAAAAGTAGTGAAAAACAGCCAATTAAAGCTTGGACCTAGGATCACTATGGAGTGGGCACATCCCACTATGGATGTGAAAGTCTGCACCTTGATTGAAAAAAAAAGTATATTAAAATATATTAACAATAAAAACACTGCTTAATTAAAAGTGTGTAACATGGTTAACTGTCAATATCTACATGGGAATCACAAAGTTAATGGAAATTTAATGTAACCAATTTAATGTGTTTGCTTTTTTTAAACATCAACTCCCCACGTTTGCCAAGGTGCTTAGCAAAGGAAGACTAAGTTATTCATTTTCTTTTTACTTTACAAAGCACAGACCAGTGCTCGCTAAATGAACTTTGATATTTTTAGATGTTATGAAAATGAGATGAAATGATTAATGACTACGCTAATAAGAAAACATTCTTTCTTCCTTGAAGAGAAGTGATAAACATAGATCACCTTCCTACAGTTCACATGTCTGCCCCATTTGGAGAGCAAGGTCTGTATATTTTTAAGATATGCTATATATTTATAACCACTGTTCTACTATTCTATTGTTGTTGTGTTGTTTCTTGTATCAGTTCCACAGTGATAAAACAAGGAGAAAACAAATCAGTGTAACAGTGAAACACACAATCCTCCTGCTCTCAGCCCTTATACAGAGTAAAGTACATCATCTGGTCTTTCTTGCCTCTTGCTCCCTTGCTTTATCATTTCTCCACAATTATTTATATTTCAGTTCAGTTCCAGCTCGATACTCATCCTGGGAAAAATCTTGGTTGAGTATTAAAGGGATTAAAAATGTAGGTACTTTTTTCCCCTGACCAATGCAGATATATCTATTCTACTTTCTCCTGCAGCAGGAAGATAGCACCGCGCTTACACGAGCCGGGACTTTCAGAGTTTTTGCACATGATTCTCACCCTCATCCAGTCGGGGTAGATGTATGGATGTTTTTTTTCCTGTTAGAGGGTGTTAATCCTTCCCATTGTCCCCATGTCCCTGCTCAAAGGGGTCTTTTGATTGTTGGAGTTTATCTCATTATTGGAGGGTCTTTGCCTTACAAAGTGCCATGATTTGGTGCCCTATAAATAAATTTGAATTGAATTGATCCACTGATCATTTCTTGCAATTTTATTTTCAAGAGGTCCTTAAAGTTTTTATTTAGATTAAAACCAATTTAATGGATTTAATAATCCATTAAATTGGTGCTAATTTAGATCCTAGTCTGTTTTAAATGTGTGCAATATTTACATCAGAATTGTGGAAATTCCAAAAAACACCCATTTGGATAGAAAGTTGACAGTGAGTGTGAGAGTGAAGGGCATTTTAAAATCATGGTATGTTTATTTCTACTTGTCTGTGTAAATGATATAGTTGGCTTTTATCTACTTTGGAGGGTTTGCACTACCATATTATTAGATCTGTATGGAGAGCCATGTCATATTAGAAAAAAACCCGTTAAAAAATGGTCTCCAGTGGCCTAAATCAAATCAAATCTTTTGAATAGTGTCTTTATGAATATATTCCTGGTTTAGCCTCAAGATTGTAGGCTTACTATTATCTGCAATCTAAAGTCTGTTTGGACTTATAATCTATATTAAGTTCACTGAGGCCCTTGTGCCCCTGAGTCTTGTTTAGTGTCTGTTACTTCCCATGATTCAGCCACAGCAGCTGAATCAACGACAGTAGGAGTACTTAGAAGATTTAGTCAGAAGCCCCCCAGCATCATTGTGAACAACCCGCAGATGTTCCAGTGAGTTTTTGCTTAGACAAATGAACAATGGATTACAGCAATTCAAATGTGAGTAAATAAATGCATGAGTAACAATCTGCTCAACAAATGTTTTCCTGGAGATAAATACACAAATGCATATGTGTTCTCCTTAATGTGCTGACCTCTTTGCTGTAGTAACAAGAAAACAGGATGACCCAATGATCCATGGAGAGCAGCTGAACATACAGTACAGTTGTAGAGCACCTTATATGGCCATGTCCATGTGGACCAACGTTCACATTTTTTCTTCTCCTTCTAATAACTTCAGTGTCATAGATTCATAATGATATGGCTTTAATAGGCTCTAGAAAGTTTATTAATCTTTTTTCATTGTCATGCTAGTGTAGTTTAGAGACACAGAATGTACTCTATTTGCAATTCTCCCTGGCACCTTTGATGCCTATGGGCCATATAGATATTTGTATCTGACCTAGCATATGTGCAACTGGTACCATCTAGATTTACAGATGTTTCTTTTTTGTATAAGATTTTTTTCTTTAAAGCAATAACCCGGGCAAATTTGGTTGTTGGCAGGGGCGGATCTAGAAGGGTGGCATGGGGTGGCAAGTGCCACCCTAAAATGATCCCTTGCACTGTAAAATCTAATTAGTTCCCAGAACTCAAAAAAATTGGATCAAGTTTATATAAGATGACCAAGTTAGGGCAACTTACTCATTTTGAGTACACTGTACAGCCTTGTTAGTTCCCAGAACTCAAAAAAATTATGGAAACTCGTTGCCTCAAAAAAACTAAGTAAAGCTTACTTAAGATGACTGTTAGGACAACTTATACATTGCAAGTCTGCAGTATTAACAATAACTTGATATTTCTGACTGTACAATACTAATTGTTTACCTACTGACAAACATGTTAAGTTCAACTAAATGAAAAAACAATTTGTGGTAACCTGAATATGATTAAAAATAATTAACAACAATTTTTGTAATGATGTTAAAATGAGCCCAACTTTTATTTTCAAACACAACAAAGTATAACAGCCAACATACTGGACACTGTTCTGCTGAACAACAAACAATTATATTGCCATCACTGTTATAATCTTACAATGAAACAAAGTCTCAGATGTAATTATTCTGAAAATAAGTTTAGGCCTACCACAAGTTTGTTTTGTACTTAAATTACTTGTATAATCAAAATAAAATATTTATTGTTCTGTCACAAATGCAGTCTCTAATTTAAACAACACATTTGTTTTCCATTCCAACACAGGAGCTGGAATGTTGTATTATTTTAAGGATGGCTTGTTTCCAGTCCAGGCATCACTGCCTGAATGACTGTCATGGATCGAGGTGATCCAAATGTAGGTGCAGAAGAAAGTCTTTAACTTCCCTTAAGTACAGTGGCAGTGGATGTGGGTTAGAGATGCAATGAGCTTGAACCTGCAGGCGACCATCTTCACTGACCACACCATCTGTGACGGAGGACTCATCTCTCCTGTTGTCCTGCAAGCAAACAATCATATTTTTTGGAACATGAACTTAATTGCTTTCTTAAAACATTTTTTTCTGCATTTGGTATAAAACAGACTCCAATTTAGACGATCTCAGGCTCCCTCCCCACCGGAGAGGTGACATTCAATGTCCCAAATTGTCAGTCTGGATAGCCCTGACCACCACCCAACACACAATAATGTCATGAAAGCATCATTTTAAAAAAGGGCTATGCAAACATGGCCAATAACTTTCATTCTAATGATGTGCAAAATGATTTGGGCACAAAACAGATTTTGCTGTTAGAAAACTTGCAGACTTCACTATATACAGTGTAGACCCTCTAAACTAAGTTTGGGGGATGTGATCTTTCGAGAAATGCAGACCAAACTGTTGTTGTTTGTTTACTTACACAGCATGTCTTGTAGAATTAACTGTGGTCACCAGCAACAGCATAGTGCAGTCATATCTCAAGTCTAATAACAGAAGACAGGAAAAGATCAGTAAAGAAACAACTTCCCCAAACCAAAGCACAAATAAAACAAGTAAAACAGGCTGATCTAAAGTATGATTAAAGTTCAGCCTGATTAATATAAATGTCACTGACAGTTGCTAATATATTGGAAAACCAAAATACTTACCACTGAGTTGATGTCTTTCTGTCCAACAGCAGGAGTGCTGGTCCCGAGCCTCAAAGACAGTAAGAAGCAAGCAGAGGGAGAAAAAACAGAACATTTTTCAGAAACTGATTTGATCCTTAATGGCTGTGCAATCATTGTAACATAGAGTTTGCTTATGTTGTTAAATAAAGGCTAGATTTGACATTAATAGATGCCACAGATGTTCTAAAGCTGCCACAAAGCATGAAAAAAAATAGACGCCTCCGAAAACGTCGAGCATTTTTACAAATATGTGATGTCTTGATAAATCGAACAGATATTTGAAATTTACACAGCTACATTCTCACCTGAAAATATCTTAAAAGTTTATTTTGTGACCCAGAAAAAGTAATAAGTTTTTCAGCGGTGCTCCTCCACCATTGCCGCGCTTACAAGTACGGACAGGCTCCGACAACCGTGGCCGACAAATGCGATCATCCTTTTCCCCAGACTACCCTTTCTGGGTCACAAAATAACCTTTTAAGATATTTTCAGGCGACAATGTAGCTATGTAATGCTCAAATATCTACTTAATTTATCAAAATATCACATATTTGCAAAAGTGCTTCCATGTTTTCGGAGAGCTCTGTTATCCACCCCCCACATCCCACACCTACCCCACCCCTAAGAATTTTGTCTGGGCTCTTATCTCACTTATTTATTTCAAACAATCAACAGAAAATTTCACCACAAACCTTATGTAAGGTTTTTAAGGCTGTGGTGTTAATTTTTAAGTAACATGAGCCCAGCGGCAGCAGCAACGCTAGGCTAACACTAACTAGCTAGCAAGATTATAAACCTGGTGCTAAACTAAGAGAAGCCACAAAATCAGTTTGAATAAGAGTAAACATTTACTCACCAAGTCAGTGTATCAGGTAAAGATCCACAGCAATGACAACAATAATATCTTGAGCTGACGCTTCTCCAAGTTTGCTCAACATATTCCATAAAAAATGCACCGTGAACATGCGGACTGATCCAAGAGGGAGGAGGACGGTAGTCACGTGGCATTTTCAAACCATATCTTTCATCCTTCCGCACTGAGAAGCAAAACTTCCAGCTTACTTAGTTTTTCTAAGTTAAGACAACTCAAATAAATGGAGTTTATCAGCGTTTTTGCATAAAAAGTACTGGTGACTTATTTAAATTGAGTTCTAATAACAAATTGATAAAAATTGAGTTCAGCCTATTTAATATTTTTAATTAAACACAATATTACATTTTACAGTGTGCCACTCCAAGTGCCACCCTAGTTTTGCATATGACAGTGTTGTTTATTAAAATAAGATAGCATTAACACTTTGAGCGTAGTTACAGTCAACAGTGAATATAAATGCTAAAACTGAATATACTGCATAGTGTTCCCCCCCTCCACCATTAACAAATGGTTCAGCCCATAGCAGGACCGGCTTTTTTCTTATTTTCAGTAACAAGCGATGCTTATGATTGTGCCAGAGCACATTTTGAACAACACCATGGGAATTTCGGAGGGTGAGTGTTATTAACCCTCTGGGGTCCACAGACACGCTGCACCTCCAAATCACATGACTGATTTAAGCTGACTGTTACGTCCCTCTGCAGCCTCTAATCTGCTCAGTGTGTTCAGCTGGTGCTAATTGGCCACTCCTAGTCAGGTGTGGATAAAACCATACCTGAGGCAAGCTTCCGGGGAGCTCACTTGCTTTTGCCTTGGTGGTACCAGCCATTTTAGCCAACCTCCTATGCCATTTTAAGATAAAACCTCTTCCTACCTACACTCTGCTATTCCTCTCCTTTTTTTAATGTTGCGGCCTCAAGCCGGGTCGTAACACTGACAAAGCAACAAGCTGCAGCCACGCTGAGTTTCTATTTCAGCCCACACTGAAAGTTCGGACTTCAAAGTTTTTAAATTTTAATTACAGGCCAGCAAATCCAGAGTTATGGTTATATATATATATATATGCGCCATGCTTTTTTCTAAATACTGTCGTCATGTGTTTGTGTGTGTGTTTTAAGCGTTTTCTAAGGACAGCGCAAAAAGTCAACACCTGGGATTTGGTTGTTTAGGAAGAGGGAAAAGTTTTGGGAGTGAAGGTAACGGCAGCGAGACAGAGCGAGCGAGTGAGAGACGGAGAGAGTTTTTAGATGTGGGAGATTTGTGACGTTTAGTGTGGAGTGTATACTTAGTGTGTTGTGTTGTCTTGTGTAGTTAGTCTGTTGTGTAGTTGTTTTGTGTGTCAGTGAGGGCACTAATGAATGTCACAAAGGCACATTTGTAAACACTGTCACTAAGTAGAAAACCAGCGGAGTGATACACCTCCTGTTGTCAGGCCTGCAGGTTTATCCCTGTGCTGCTCTCTTCTGTCTTTTGGTGGACAAACTTGTTTTTTTTTTTTTTACTGGCACACATCATTTGTGGGGCATCTTATTGCGACACCTGATTGTTCTCTCATTTTAGTTTTAGTAATATTTTTAAATGGTTGTACAAAATGGAAAAAAAAACGGCAGGTGTATTGGCTGCATTTTTAGATAAATAGTTGTATATGTTTACAAAATGTACATTTTATATTTGCATTTCAAGTTATAAAAATTTACTCAACATGTCTGGGTTTTTTTGGGGGGTTGGGTTTTTAACAGTAAAAAATACTACTAGGATTTTAAGTTCTTTGTGTGATTTCAGATCAGTAATACTAATGCAGTATGTCAGTGAAAAAAACAACTAAATTCAGTTGAGCTGAAAATAATAATACCAAACAAGGCAAGGAGGAAAAAATAAAATGAAACAATTTGAGGGTGAAATACAAACGTAAACTCAAAAGGAGTCAAAAATGGCCGGTTGTATTTCAGACCTCAGAGGGTTAATCCAACAAATCATGAAAAATTAGGTGTAAATTTTTGTTCATGACAGTGCAGATTTCTGACATTTTGTGTAATTTAAGCATCAAACAATGTGATTGTTTTCTAACCAAAAACAGTGTGAAACTTAAGTTAGACTTGTGTTTGTAAATGAACCGCCCCATGTTGTGTAGCTTTCTGGATTTTATACTTATTGGGCTACATGTTTATTTATTATACAGGCTATACAGTACATAAGATCAAAACTCACATGTTTTATGTAACTAAAGTGTTTAATTATGTGGGCTACAGACAATAATTAAGTTATAGACTATATTTATATGAAAAACGTGTATACTTACTGCATTTGAATCATTTTAACCATATGTAACCACCTGCATATGTGTTTGGGGAAAAAAAAAGGCTTTGATTTTGCCACCCCATTTAATTTCTTTGCCACCCTCATGCCACCCTAAGAAAATTTCTCTAGATCCGCCCCTGGTTGTTGGTTGTTATGACCAGTGTTGGTGAAGTTACTTGAAAATCGTAATTAGTTACTAATTACTGGTTACCTATTTTCAAAAGTAATTTGTTATTTTAATAATTAGTTACTTTTAAAAAACATGATACACAACCTGAATACGTGATAAAGCAATAGACTTTTCAGCCCAATTCTACTTTTCCTGCATAATCCATCATATAAAACTGAATCAAATGAAAAAGTCTCTTTTTAAAACTTGTTTTATTAGTTTTAATCTTTTAACTTTATGCACATTGTATCAAGCATTAAATTAGATGCAACACTCTTTGATGTGAAGAAATTGTTTACCATTTAAACCCATGTTCTACATATTCCAGCATATAAAATAAACTAATGTACTGTATTTACACTCACTCTTTCAAATAGATGCAAGTAAAACACAGCAGAAAATAAATAAAATCAAAGATTCAGCAGCACTGAGTCCTGTGGCTCTTAAATCTAGTGTCAGCTGTTTAGCAGGAAAGGGGCGGGTGGAGGTTTGCCTGGTGCTGCAGGGGTGGGGTGGTCATTTTTTTATAACTCCAATTTCTTGCAAGTTAGTCCACAACAGAGCAGAACAGCGGTGCCATCTTTACTACAGAGTCATCAATATGGCAAAAAGGCTGCACAGACCTAATTTTGATTCTGTCCCTATCGTTTCCTCTTCATGCTGTCCTCCCTAATCTTTATGGTCCTTGCCAATAAACATGTCAAAATAAACACCTTGAACTTTTTGTAAATGGGTGTTCGGTCAAAAATCTTTTACTGACCAATCAGCACCCATTAAGAGAATACTAGGGTTTTATGAGCTAAGCCAGACTCCTCGTAAGAAAACTATGACATGAATGTTTAATTTCAAATTGAATATAATATCCATGCTGTATTTCAAAAAAACTAAAATAAAAAATAGAAAGTAAACGACAAAAACATCTATATGTTCATTCTGCTGCATGCTGCTCAGCAAGAGTTTGTGCTCAGGCCTCAGTGTGTTTGGATGCAGTATAATATGCAGACTCTCCTGTAGCTAGGCCAACTGAATGAAAATGTGTTTATTTTTAAAGACAATCAAGCTGTCTCTTTTGCACAATGATTGTGTCATTTTGGGCTAGTGGGAGTCATGCAGATTGCAATTTCTGACTGCAGCTACTCCATCAAAAGTAGCCACAGCCAAGTGCTGCTCCTGGGCTTGGTGTTTACATTGATATGACAATGATTTACCACAATGCATCTAAGACCTCTCTTCAACGGCCTATGCACTGCTTGGACAAATAGTGTTTATATGCACAGTGTTTACTCTTCTGGCATTCTAGCAGATGTTTGCTGCAGGAATTTGCTCCCATTCAATCTCAGCATTAGTTATGCTGACATGCCTTTCTCATGGTCAGCATTCCAGTTCATTTCTTCCAAAATCTGACAAGTTTTACTTACTTCTTCCCATATAATATGGAAATTCATATATGTTATCAGATGAAAGGTAAAGAAACATTTGCTACTTCTTTTATTATATGAACCAATATTTCATGACACTGTTGACACTATAGCATATATATAGTATGACACTATAATATATTTTCTTCCTTTTCTTTGAGGTCAAATTGCCTTAATATCTCTACACAGCTAATAAAAGTTTCTTTCGTTCCACTTCATCACATGACCTTTCCTGTTTTTTGAGTCGGGTTAATGTTCTGACAACTGGTTTATAAGCAGTCTTCAGTCTATCAGTTAGTGGTGATGTAAGTGTTTGGGCCCCTCACATCAGAGACCACAGTCTGATTTTCAGTTGGAGCGTCTGGAGTGTTTGACCCTATGTCCTTGGCTCAGACTCTATCACCAACATTTAAATCTAATTACTGTCTCCTTTGCAGTGGTCCTCCTCACCCTGAACCAGCAGTACAAGCACAACACATCACAACAGGATTCAGGGCAAGCATAGCATTCATCCTCTAGTTCTGAAAGCTCTCATGACTTTGCTTTAAGTAGCCTCTCGCCTACAGCTCAGTTGGCTGAGATCCAGAGAGGCTCAGCCAAAACCACATTTCCAAACTGGACATTATCATTCCAGTCTGCCAATACCTTTATTTCATTCTACTATTTCAATACTTCCACCATGGGAACAAGCTAAACTTTTTATTAAACTGACATACCCATTGCTCTCAGCGTGTCACTGCATCTGACATGCTAGCCAGCAGAAAACAGCAAAATAGATGCATTCATTACCACCGGCTAGAAGATCTCCAACATCTTTCTGCACACATTAAAGAATCTGAGCTTCCTTAGAAAGTACAGTCTGCTCATCCCCTTCTTGTACATAACATCACTGTTGGTCCTGCAGTCCAGTCTGTCCGTGAATGCCCAAGTATCTGTAACTGTCAACTATGTCCACCTCCTCAACATGATGTTGATAGGTCTAGTCGCAGTTTTTTTTCCTTCAGTGGTCAACCACCATTTCTTTTGTCTTGCTCAGTGTGGCAGGTAGGACACGACTACGATTCATCATTCCATGACATCTTTATTTACATACAGTTGCTGTAATACACAGTCGGCTGCAGCTCACAGTCCACATCAACATCAACAACAGGCTCTAGTTCATTTCTGTGCAGGGGAGGAGTGATGCAGCGATTCCACTCAGGTCCGCCAACCTCCCCCATGGATCACGCCCTGCCACACTCACATTCAGAAGGAGGTGATTTCTTTTGGATCACAAAGTTTCTCACCAGCTCCCTCTTCTCAGACAGTGTCATCAGAGATCTTCTGCAAGTGGCAGGTTTCACTGTAGTGGAAATCTGAAACATTCAAAGCACTCAGAGTAGAAAAGCGCTATTATAAAAGCACCATTTACCATTTAAACAGGAATGGAGATTAGACCGGTCCCTGTGATGCACCAGTATTATTAACCACCACATCAAACCAGGTGCCCCAGCCACCCAAACTGAGGCCTCTCTGACAGATAGTCAGAAATCCGAGAGACATTAGAGGTGGTGACACCCATCCTGAGCAGCTTCTTACTTAGCAGAAGTGGGTGGATGATATTAAAGGCAGTGAAAAAATTAACAAACATCACAGTGCCACCAATACCAGGTGAAAGTGAACACACCGTGACGTATAGATAACAGCATCGACCCCTCTAAGAAAACTGGCTGGCAAACAAACTAAACATGGTCGAGAGCATGTTTCACCTGCAAGCCAAGCGGGCTAAGAACCAGTCTCTCCAGCAACTTTATGACACGTGATGTGAAGTCATTAAGGTCAGTGGCTCTGCATGCATCCTCCATGTTTCTAAACTGAAAGTTCAAAAGTATATGGACGGTTTTGCAGTCCACAGTACTGCTGGAAAGTTTGCAGAGCAGTCCAGACTGGTATGGTTTAAATCACCAGTGATGGTGATAGTGTCATTTGCACCTACATGCATCGTCTGACAACAGTCCAAACTAACAACGTTTGATTATAACTGTTTGAGAACTTTCAGAATGAATGAGCTACATTTAAATTAACATGGCATTCATTTGTTAACGGCCGGCATGTAGTTTTCTTTTCAGAATCAGAATCAGAATACTATAATCACTGAGGAAATGATGTGGTCACAGTTGCTCCAACACAGTAAGAACAGTAACTGACTAAACTAAATTAATTAATACAAAATATTCAATAAAGGGAGATCATTAGAAAGAAATGAACATGATTTATTAATGTACAGAATTTAGATAGAGGTACTGTCATCGAGCTCCGGGCCAACAGCATGAGGGACAACTTGGTGTTCTCAGGTATGCCAGAGAAGGCAGAAGAAGATCACAATAGTGAGAGAATTCACCCAAACCCACCTAACACTCACCATCTGGGAGGCAAACATCCAGCTGCATGGAGACCCAGACTGATCGTGGCCAAATTTGAACACTTTAAACAAAAATAGTTGTTGACAAGCTGCGGCCATGAACCAAGAGGAACGGACTTCAGCTTCCCAAGGATATCCTGGTGCGATGCAAGGTCATGTTCCTGTTCTGACAAAAGTTCATTGAAAGAAGCTTCTGAGCTGTCATTGTGGTTGATAAGCTGTAGGTCAACAGGAAGCTTTATTGCAACGAAAACATCACGCCATGGCTGCAGTGAGTCAGGTGACCTCTATCTGCACAAATGCCTTTATTCTGATTCTCTTTTTTCACTCTTCTTTCCCACTAATAGACAGTGTTGGGGAGTAACGGAATACATGTACCGCCGTTACGTATTCAGAATACAAAATATGTCACTCTGGTTTGGCAATTTAGTGGCTGCACTGCTTTATTTCTCCTGTCACTTTTCATATCTCTTCTCTTTTCTTTCTGTTTGTATTATGTCTGCTTTGCCTTTAGTGCTGCAATTTACCACATAAACATACCAGACTCTCTCTAACACACACACACACACACACACACACACACACACACACACACACACACACACACACACACACACACACACACACACACACACACACACACACAAAACCCCACCAGTTAGTTTAAACATGACCACACTCAGTTTTGTCACATGGAGTGTCTGTGGAGTTGCTTCCAGGGAAAAGAGGCTTCAAATTACTAACCAGTTAAATGACCATTTTACAGCAGACTGATATGTCCAAAACATCTGCACACACACACTTCTCCACAGTTCCTTCACACGTACTCAGGCTGTTACCTGCCAAACAGAAACATCAACCACAAATCACCCGATTCATTCCTTTTTCAATTGTATACTTAACAACAAGACAACAACCCTATTTTACAGGAGTTTTCCAGGAGCCCTCTTAATGACCTCCTCCTGAAATATCACCCCACCCGTGGTCACAATACAAAATCACAAACACAAGATTACAGGGTTTATTCAATGTACTCAAAATATTACACACAACCTCTGACAAAATCACCAAAAGCTCTATTATGCTCTTTTCTCCACTAAACAATATCCACCTTCATCACACACACCCCATTAATGGTTCACCAATACACAAGCTTCACCCTTAAAAACACTTAAAAACTTCACCACCATTTAACACAATTCAGCCACATAATATCAAGTCTTTCAGCTTTTCACCAGCAAGTTTCACACCACACTTTTCACACAGTATTCTGCTTAATCCTCATACACTCAGCTTCTGTATTAAATCACTTTCACATCACACCCAGTTATAATCAATATAAGCAATTTACACAGCCAATTTACACTTTATTTTATATACTCAGGCCTGTATCAACATGAAAGACACCAGATGCCAAGACAAGTTATTCAACAGTTCCTTATTCTTCTTCTTGTCACTTCTTATCCTTATTACTTCTTAAAACCTCTGTAGCATTACATCTAACTTTTTGACTAATTTAAAAGCCTCTAAGCCCAGGTCCAACCTTGCTGGTCAATCAACCCGCTCCGGGACCGCCCTCGCCGACAGCGGTCAAATTTCTAGGCCCTAATTAATTTATAACCGCTTCCCGTGGCTCGACAGGGATCTCCACATCCGGCGTCTAAGTATCACACTTGCGCCTTCAGCTATACTTAAAGCTCACCTGTTAGTCACGTTTAAATGGTCACGGCCGGGTCCAACCCTTCAGCCAAACAGCGCAGTAAAAAAGTGGTCCCTGACCACTTGGTTTTTAACGGGTGTCCCAAGTTTCCCGCGGGTACCACCCGAGCTAACTGGACGCCACCAGAGATAACCGTGCGTCCACGGTTACCGGTCGCTGCCACACGCTGAACAGCTGCGCTCCTCGGAGTCCAACTCCGGTCCTAGACTAATTTAAATACTTTTTGAAAGCATCACTGTGGACTCCAAGTACCAACAGTCTATTATCTGATGCCCGGATCCAATCCTGCTGCTCAATTTGGGAAAAAGAATCCCTTAGCCAAATACCCTAATCTAAACCTTGCTTGGCTGGCGTCACAGTCAACAAATATAACACATTAACTTCAGCACTTAAAATATTCACTCATACACACAACCTATTAACTTAACATTCACCCCAAAATTAACAGTAATAAATTTTGTCAGTCAAATATTCCCCAAACTTTTACTTTTATCACTAATTACCCAAAATCACCACGGACATTTTCCCAGAAGTTCTACTGAGTGTACATTTAAATTAGCTTAATTTCCAATTCAGCGCCTTTGGATATTATTTTAATCAACAGGTGGTGCTTACCTTTCTATCTTGCCTGGCACGTCACTCAGTCGACCTGCTGGGCTCCCGTCCGTCTGTTTGACCGCACCTGCCGGACCTCAGCCAACCAAATCCCTCCTCAAACCGGGTTTCGGCACCTAAACTGTCCTGATTCTTAGAATTAGAATAGAATTCAACTTTATTGTCTTTGCACATGCACAGGTACAGGGCAACGAAATGCAGTTTGCATCCATCCAGAAGTGCTTTAGTGATATAGATATATTACAATATATATTAGCAATAATATAGATATGTAAGTATCTTGTTTGAGGTGGAAGACAAATGACTGCAGAGTCCCAGTGAGATGCGTCAAAACAATGATTTTATTGAAACACATACACGTGGGAAGTCGAGCACGATCACCCAAAAAGCATCGATCTTCCCAGAACAATAAATGGGGTGTGATAAATATAACATATGATGACAAGTAATATGCGTCACAGCAGATAAAAAACATGCATGTTCCAGTCATTCCAACCTTGAACATCTTCTAAAAAAGAACAGTTCCTTCCTCTGTTCCTCCACTAGATGTTTCCTGTTATTTTACCTATTACACTTATTTGTGGAACTGAACTGTCACGTATGCAGGTAAAACAACTTCGCAGTTTCAAGCAAAACAAATCTAGACACTGTGTATGTGTGTTCAGGCAGCCCATGTGTCTTAGCCTCAGTGCATGACCTTACTCTGAGTCATCTGTTACCAGGCAGAACTCCACTGCAGCCAGTTGCTGAACACACAGGCCTCTATTCAGTTTCTAAGTTGTGCGTGATGTATTGTAAGCATGTATGCAATTCTGTCATAGCTCGGGTCACCTTAACTTACTCCATAGATCGGCCAGACCTCGCGCTGCCCGTAGCTTCAAACCACTAATTAACTTGACCGAGCTTCAACTCTTTAATTAGCACAAAAATGCAATGTGTATAACATGAATACAGTTGCACCTGCAATGAAAGATTATCATGTGATTATGAAATGCTTTGATGAAATGATAATGATAAATGATAAGTGATGCAACAGTAGTAATACTGATTATGAATAGTAACAGTAAAATAATATTCATTTTCCACAAACTCAAACAATTAGGCATAGCCATCTTTACAGAGGAAAACACTTCATTGTTAGCTGCACTGTAATAGATCCAGAGGGCAGATTTATAATACTTAATTTATGTATTCAAAATATGGATCTGAGCATGGCTAGTATATACATAGAACAAGTGTTGATGATCCCTCCTTTTTTCATACATTTTTCATTTCACTTTGGGATCACTCTGACACCATGCTTATAAAAGGATACCAGGTTGAAGGTGTACACTTCAACCGCGTTTTCAATCCAGAAATTGAAAGACTCAGCGAGTCAAAGGAAGAGGCCGTCTACAGACATTCTTAAACAATATCTAGTACACCACTCACATTCTCGTAGGGCTGGGTTTTGATTATCGATTTTCCGATTAAAATCGATTCTAGCTTGAATAACGTGACATCGATTCATTAAAGTCCTGCATCAATTTTTAAACGTAAATGCATTTTGCCAGAAACGCCAGAATCTTGGGTTAGAAAGCAGGTACACGGATTCTGCACAAAGACGTAAACACAAAGCGCAGACTTGCCAGCGCATCAGAATCAGTGAGATGTTGGCTTTCTCGCCTGGCAAGCACGTACACAGACATGCCGTCGGGGCTGATTTTAACTGTGTTTGAGAACTTTAAGAATGAATGAGCTACATTTAAATTAACATGGCATTCATTTGTTAACGGCCGGCATGTAGTTTTCTTTTCAGAATCAGAATCAGAATACTATAATCATTGAGGAAATGATGTGGTCACAGTTGCTCCAACACAGTAAGAACAGTAACTGACTAAACTAAATTAATTAATACAAAATATTCAATAAAGGGAGATCATTAGAAAGAAATGCACATGATTTATTAATGTACAGAATTTAGATAGAGGTACTGTCATCGAGCTCCGGGCCAACAGCATGAGGGACAACTTGGTGTTCTCAGGTATGCCAGAGAACACGACTGAAAGTCGACACCTCACTGATTCTGATGCGTCAGCGGGTCTGCGCTTTGTGGTTATGGCTTTTTTTCACGCTACATTCTGAAGCTGCAGTTTTGTCTCTCTCTCCAACCAAATTTGACTGAAACAGCAGCAAAAGAAGATCCAAACTACGCTTCACATTTTGCTACACATAAACATCTGTCATGGTCTGAGGTGGCAGACCGTGGGGATGTGGGAAAGTAGGACCCAAAATGCAGGACTCTTGCGATGAAAGGTGTCTTTATTTACAGTGAAATAAATTAAAAGGCAAAAAATAAATCCCCGTGTGCTCCCGACTCCCCTTTCGTGTCTTCTCCCTGTGCCTGTGCTCCCTGTCTCCATTCCCTGTGTACAATCCGTTCACTGCTTCCTCATTTCCACAAATCCTCCTGGGAAACACACACAGCGGCAGACTAGCACTTACTTCACACAGTGGCTGAGAAACTGACGGTAAGTCATGCAACAATCCAGCATCGAGGAGCTCTCAACCACACTGCTTTGTACCTCCCCCGATGATCCTGATCAGCTGCAGGTGTGTGATCCTCCTCCTTGGGTGTGGCCAGCCTTCCAACGGGAACAACCCTCCAGGCCTGGTGTGCCAGGAAAACCAGGACACTACACACACACACACACACACACACACACACAGGGAACCAAGGGACAGCAGCACCAAACATACACCATCAAACATTAACAAGTCCACAGACAGCTCATGAACCCTGTGTCCCTCAGACCCAGGTCCTTGACAACATCATCATGAATTCCCTTTTACTTTTGCTGTTTTGCTTCCACCATGTGAATCAGAATAGAATCGATTCTAGAAATCAGTGACGATACCCAGCCCTACATTCTCGCTACCTTTTACTTAGCAGCTCCATTAAGAGAGATATTATAGACACTCAGCTTCATCCAGTCATTGTGAAAGTTTTCTTTCAATTCCTGTACATAGAACAAAACTTTTGACTAGGGTATTAAATACATAATGAAGTAGTTTATAGCTATATATTACCAAACAGTAAGACAAATGTCCTAAATGTTTCATGGGGTTGACACAGTATTCCAGATTTCCTCTGCCTCTATATTTGTTTCATGCTCCTATTTTTCCCAGGATGCATTCAAATTCATTAACATATACGTAACAAAGTTCCTCTCTTGTCCTTCCAGTGTTGCACTTTATGTGGAGATGCAAAGACTGCGGCCGGTTGTTTTCCAGAAGATCTGAATTGCTCAATCACTACAAACTCAATCACAGGCATTACCGACAGGGCCGTTCATATCCATGCGCTTTAAGTTGTGCATGTAGATGCAAGACCTGGAATGCCTTACTGAGCCATTTATCAAGAAATCATCCAGTCCAATAAACAGTTACCAGAGACCTACCCAGATTCACATGCCCCATTTGTGATTATAATCAACCTTCAACAGAGACAGAATTTTTTTCAACATATATTTCAACATCTGAAGAAAAAGGAAACTCACATGGGTGTTCAAGGACTGTGCTTACAAATCAAATATTTACAAGAACTTACAAGTCATAAATACAGAAAACATTGATATGCCTGGAATTACTCAAAAAATATCAATTAGACTGTGTAGAAACAAGCTGAATTACAAAATGACAATGGAGAAACAATAAAAGGGTCATTGCAGACATAATGGCTCATTCATTTGCATACAGGCATCAGGAGGTGGTGAACAAACAACTGGGCGTAGAGGATTTCAAGGACAGATGACCTGCACTGTTCGAACAGAAAGAGGTAGTAAAGCAGATAGAAGTTTTAGTTACAATTTTTTTTTGCAAATAGTAAATGTATTTTAAAATTTGTTTTTCAGATTAATGCGGAGTTCCAGAGGCTCGTGGCCCTTCCACTTGAGCAGAGTTTCATGGCCCAGTTAGACAGGCAATCATGTCAACTGGTCAAAGTCATCCAGGCCAAAGAAGGAGCAACACGTTCAAAAATGGCTGAAAACTTATGAGGAAGTATGCATATGCATACCTATGGCTATGAGCTATGGCTCACCTTTTTCTTTTTAAACAAAGAAATTAAGATAGTGGTCAATGGTAACTTTATTGTCCCCAATGGGAAACCTCTTTGCAGTATGTCCACACACACACAAAAAGAAAAAAAAATGCCCAGAGACAACAGCCCAAATTTTATCATCAACAAAGTGCAGTGTGCAGTAGACAAAAAAATCCTTGCAGTACAAGCCGATGCTTGTACTGGGTTGTCTGTCAAATGACAGGCCAAGCGGAACACGCCTCGGGGAGTAGCTGAAGCAAAAAAGGTGTGGGAGGAGTTCGGAGAAGCCATGGAAAAAGACTTTCAGACTGCCTTGAAGAGATTCTGGCAAGCCATCAGGTAACTCAGGAGGGGAAAGCGGTGCTCTACCTGCACTGTGTATAGTGCGGGTGGAGCACTGCTGACTTCAGCTGAGAAAATTGTCAGGTGGTGGAAGGAATGCTTCAAGGGCCTCCTTAATCCCACTGGCATGTCTTCCGTGGAGGAAGCAGAGTCTGGGGATGAAGGGGGTGACCCGTGAATCTCCGGGGACGAGGTCACTGAGGCAGTTAAACAACTCCTTGGTGGCAGAGCCCCTGGGGTGGATGAGGTCCGCCCTGAGTTCCTGAAGGCTCTGGATGTTGTAGGGCTGTCTTGGTTGACACGCCTCTACAATGTTGCGTGGAGATCAGGGGCAGTACCTCTGGATTGGCAGAGGTACTGACCATAGGTACCATGGGTAATTGAGTGGTAATAACTTACTTAGGTTCTTGTTTCTTTAATGTTACCCTACTATTACCACTTTATTACAAAGCTGTATTTCCATATTATTAACCCCAGTTTTGGGGCTCTTCTTATCCTATTACACAAATTTCAGGGTAATATTACTCAACTGTAACCACTGTTGCTACCATAATATTACTTGGATTATTACTTAGGCAATTGCATAATAATAACTTAAAAATTACCACATTATTAAGCTCTTGTTTTGCCCTAGTTACCTACTATTACCCCTTTATTACCGAGCTATAGCAGAAAGTTCTAAAGTTTTATTCTCTGATAAGAAAAAATTTAACCTTGACGGTAGTGATGTGTCATGCACAGCCGATGCTTTGTAGTGATTCAGAAGAGCCAACTCCCATCGAGTGAGAGCCAGCTGCCCATTTTGTTTTTAAAATGAGCAGCTGCAGTATTTAACTGTCTTCCCACATACATCGCACACAGCATGATTTCTATGCTGAACATAAACGCAGTTATCATCTGTGAACAAGGTCAAGGTGATCGTGGTCTAATGTTTTGTGTGTCAGGTTTCTCATTGGCTCACACTCTTGCAGAGCCGTAGCACGCATATGAATGAGAGGCGGAAGGCGACTGTAGTTCCTATTAACAGGGTATTGCAGACTATCCCGCTAATTGCTGAGTTTACTTTTGTCTGGATGTCATATTTATGATTAAAAACAGAAAACAAATTAAAAAGCTCAATCAAATTAGATATTGATATTTTCATATGGGAATTGATCATGCAACATGAAACACTGGTAATGGAACTATCGATATTTCAGGATCACTCCTCCCATCACTATCCCTCAGTCAGTGAGTGAGACGGTGGACAGTGGTAAGGAGGAGAGTGCGAGTGTGTCGCAAAAACACATAACTATGACTGACACCCGTAAACAAAGCAACATCTGGCTGCAGTTTAAAGAAGAAGCAGACACTAACTAAGAGGAGAAACCTCATCAGCCCATCCAAGCTGAGGCATTTGAGTTTTCTGAACATCAGCCTGGACTGAGGACAGACTGTTTGGCTACTGAGTTTGTTTCTGTTTCTGTTCTGTGGATTTGTTTGCACTGTTTTGTTTTTGTGTTGAATTAAAATTAAAAGTGGGATTAAAATATTAAACAAAAGTAAGAATGCCTGCTATTGTGACAGAACAAATACACAAAATTAGGCAATTAGAAAGCTTCTCATAAAAAAACTAAATGCAAAAGGGTTTATCAACACACAAAGCATTCATGTTCGCCAAGTAAAGCTAAAATATGAGGCTACAGATGATAATAAATTAAGAGCCATTTGGCAGCCAAAGGAGCAGGCTCTTCTTTGAGAGATTTGCCACAAGAGTTGGCTATCTGAAAAAAGCCGAACTTCCCATCACTAGACTTAAGCCAGCCAAGGTCCTAGCATAGTGCTGAGTGGATGGGGAGATATAGAGCATTAAAAAGCTCTCCCTCAAACTATTAAATGCTCCAGGGAGATTAAGTGCTCCCTATACTATTAAATCTGCTTACAGGGAAAGAAAAAAGACAAACCACACCTTGGTTAAGACAAGATCTGTCACACCCCTTGAATTAAAACTGAAAGTCTGCACATTAATCACATCATGTTTTAGTTAAATGTCCACCGTGGTGGCTAACAAAACTTTGGGATCTGACTGCAAATAAGTAATTTAGCTGCATTTCACAGTAACTTCCTAGTAGCCAAATAACATATATACTGACATAGTGATTAAGGTTTCATTCAAATTTGAACTTTAAAAAGCAGTTATGCAGAGAATTTACAAATATTTTTGGGTCACAAAAGAAAAGGGATGTTTGGGGTTTTTTTTTTTCAGTTTTACTTTATTGCTCCTCTGTTGTAACTGACACAACTGTATTTCCAATTCCATGTGAAATGCCCTATCCATTTTTCTATCATCCTAACTGATTAAAACATACCCAGGCAATATATTCATGAAACAGCCAGTGACACAGTTCTGTGTAAAACATGTACATCCAGGCATCCCTCTGTGTTCATACAATGATAGTGTCATCATAGGTAAACAGATGTTCAGAGGGGTTCTAGTGTTCTTTGGCAACTGGTTAATCCTTCTTGGCTGTGCCATATCATATTATTCACAAGAATACTGGTATACATTTTTACATTTTATAAAAATGTAATCTTGCGATATTATGGAAGCCCGTTTCCGCCACTAAAAAAAAAGGTAGCGTACAGTGTCCATAACCCAATTTCAAGTTATCTTTCTTGAAATTTCAACTTATCAATTCGAAATTTTGAGTTAGCTCTGCCAATCAGTAATCTACGTGAATGACATAATTTTCTTGTTACCCGGATGGATACGGCACAGAGGAATGCACACTCAAAACTGGATCACAACAAACTGGTGGTTTCGAGAGTCCGTTTGCTCATAGTAACGCCATGTGATTCAGCTAATAACACAAGGATTTGATAATTTGTGAAGCCACTCTGAAAATACTCAGCAATTTGTTCATTCATGACTGGCTGTAATACTGGTAGCTTAGCTGTAGCATTTGTAGCTGAGGGCTTAAGCTAAGGTGACAAGGAAATGATGTCATTCACGTGGATTACTGATTTCGTTTTACCCACTCATGAAAGTGACTTCTTCAGTCTCAGCTGACTGCAGGTTTCCCCAATCTTTTAAACAGTACATTTGCATAATGGCTGAAACCAGCCCACTGAAGGAATAATGGGCTGGGAAGTCAGTTCACTGGATGTGATCCAAGTCACTTAGATGAGTGACGAAACGTTTCTCCCACTGAGAACACTAAAAAAATAATCAGTGGGATAAACATAAAAAAATTATTGTAATCGGTTGCACGAAATTAAGTTATGTTTGGTTAACCTTAGTTTTTTATGTTATACCTGCACACATTTTTCTGGTAACATGAACATGACTTTTTTTATGTTGTTGTTACGTTTTTCATTCCGGTCAAATATTTATAGAAACCACTTGTTTATCAGACATGAACTTTTTGTGTTAATTGTATTGGACTACTATGTGTTATATTGACAAGATTATTTTATGGTAAGCTTATTTTATTTTATAACAAATTTCTAATATATAATATATAATCTAATATATAATTGAGTGTTCAATAAATAAAACTAAATTAAGGCTGATCTTACTGTATGTACTGTACACTTTCTCTTCAATCAAAGAAATAAGCAAAACATTTTGAACAATGACCTGTATTTTTGAAAATACTACACAGTTGTAACAATGGACTTTCAATTCAGGCTTCCAAAATATACATGAGTCATATTTGTACAATGCATCTCTTGAAAAACATTCCACAACATTCCTCAAAGTTATCTGCTGTAACCTGGATTCAACATTGTGGGGCCTTATGACATCACGCTTATGTAAAAATAGTTTTTAAATGTAAGAGCAATAAGGTAATATGGCAACAGGGGTGTAATTATTAAAATTACACAAAGAAGAGACTTAAAATAACATTATAACCCACAGGCACAAAACCAAGAGACCTAAACTGATTAGTATTGGCTTGCTTCTATCACTAAACATCACAATCACTAATACTAGACCATGCAATCTGTTTGTAGTGGTGCACCTTGGGAAAAAAATTCCAAACTGGTGAAATTGGTGCAAGGCACCATTTCCATTGAGAAAAATGGACATTCAAAGTTTGAATTTTTTTTCAAAAGAGCCATGGCTTGAAAAGTGAACACTGAACACTGCAGTAATAAAGGCCCCAAGTTGAAAAGTGCCAGAAAAATAAGTTTCACTATGTACTGCAACTTTACCAGTGCTGGCTTAAAAGAAAGGATGGTACATATTCGAAGAGGTAAACATGTTGTTCCCACATCATAACTGGAAAACTGTTCAATCGTACAGTCTGGTCCTGAAAACCTGGGCCTTCTTTGAAAGGCTGTTCCTTTTGAGCTCCATAACCAGTTTCTATAATACCTCGAAGGGCAAAATGCCCTCCTTAGGGCCAGCTCCCCGGCTGACCCCAGTAGGCACCCCCGTCCTCTAGTACCCACCAAGGCAAGGGAGCCCAGGCCCCTCCCTTCTTTTCCTCCCCATCCCCGGCTGCCTCCCTCTTCCCGCTCCACCACACCCACCCACACAGGTAGGGCCTTGGGGTGCGGGTGTGTCAACAGGGTGCAGGGGAGGCATTCCCCCCCCCCTCTGTCCCCTTCTGGCCACCTGCGCCTCAATTTTATTTCACAACTTAGACATCCACATTATTCACACTCTCATAACACACACACACATACATACATACACATATATATATATATATATATATGTAGGGCCTTGAGGGTGACCAGGTTAACGGCGTCCAGAGGACGGTCTGTGTATTCAACCCTACCTCTGGCGCCGGTGCCCACCTCTCAATTTTAAATCCATGTAGACACTGAGGGTTCTCGGGAGGGGCCGTGCTAACACCTGCTGCTCTCTGGCAGCAGCACCATGCCCTCCCTTGTTTTAAATGCACTTTAGAACAACACGCAGCAACACTACACATGAGCGGGAGGAGGGAGGTATGGGGTCTTCACACACCCCGTTCTCTACTAGCCATCGGGCGGGGGCTGGGAGGAGGTGTTGGCCGTCCGATTGGCCTCCCTGCTGCTGCGGAGCCTGGGGCGGTCTGCTTGCCTCCACCCCGGGGGAAAGGGTCACATCTCTTGGGTCTGGGTGCCGTTTCCCCCTCTGGGGGCGAGGGTACCTGGACCCAGGGCATAGAGTATGTTTGGGGAGTATGATTGTGTGTACATGTCTATGTATGTCTATCCCTACGTTGGGTGAGTGCTGAGTGTTTGTATATGTGTGCATGAGGGTGGGAAAGCATGTTTATGTCTGTGTGTGCCTGTTTGTCTGTGTCTATATGTCAGGTCGGGTCTTAGACTCCACCTCCCTGGGTACTCCCAGGCCCTCCAAGTGTGGAGGCCTATCTCCCCTCACCACACTCCCTGCTGGTAACTGATGCCCTCAGGGGTTGGTGCATTGGTGGTTCTTGGTGTCCGGGTTGGGCGCTCAGGTATGCACCAGCTCACTCCCGGTGGCTACTTGGCGGGGCCTGGTGCCTGTCGCTCGGTCAGGCCTCTTCCGAGCAAAGGGGCCCTCGGGCCTCGGCCTCGGGCCTGCAACTCGGTTCACTCTGGCACAGCTGGCTGCCGGCAGAGCCGGCGGGCACGCCGGTGCAGCCCCTCTGGCTTCTGCTCCGTGGCTACTGGGTGACCCCTCGTCTGGGGATCTCCTCAGCCCTTCCCAGGAAGGTGGCACGGATGCCCCTCCGGTGGTGCTCCTTGGGCTCTCGCACTCTGGGGCCTCTGGATGTCTGGAGCCTGGATCTCCTCCATGCCTGCTTCATGCCCTGGGGGACGGGGCTATGGGCCTCCACACCCTCTAGCAGACCGTTACATGGGGAAACCTTTTGTATACAAGCGCGTTGATCCACACAGGTGTACACACGGGTGTTCACTGTTCGTAGACATAAACTACACCTTTCTTAGCTGCTACTTCAAAGCACATTGTGCGCTGTCTGTCCTGCGTGCTGCACAACAACTTTCAATATTTAGTATTTACTGCTGTTCACACTCAGCTAGATTAATGTGATGGTGTTGTGTTTAGTATGTTGCTTTGTTTTTTTTGCTTGTCTTCTCCTTTTTCTCTCAACAGGTGATCCAGGAGATTTTTTTTTTCTTTTTTTTCTTTTTCTTTTCTTTCTCTTTGTCTTTGTAAGTGCCCTTTCTCACTGTCCCTTTTCCCTTCTGTTTTTCTTTTCCTTCCTCTCTTTCTTTCTCCCTTTCCTATCCCCCAGTCATGTCTGTCCCATCTGTAACAACTGAAAATAAAATAAATAAAAATAACAAAGTTTGATCAAATGGACCAATACGGCAATGCCATGATGATCCATTTGGCAAAATAAATCCATTTGGTATCCTTGTTGGTCTTCAGACAACAATTCTGACGGCTTAAGAACCAAATGGGACAGACAAAAAAAGAAAAAAGAAAAAAAAAAAATATAATACCTCGAAGGTATACTTTTCCAGTGGGTAGGTGAGGTTCAAAGTGTACATTAGTCCAAACAGCATTGCAGCTGCTAGGGTATAGTTATCCAAATCCTGCCAGACTCTCTGGCCTTCAAGGACTATCCCGATGTCCTCAGGGCTGCCATTGGTATCTCTTGACTTTATGATGTAAATTCCCACGGTTGTTTCCTTATTAGATCGTTGGATAATGGCTTCATCTGTGGCCTAGAAAATGCAGAATTCCACAATTTAATTAAACAGAACACAGGTCAAAGAACATTATACCAAATCTTATTTTAATCTGTGTCACTATTCCAAAAAATGTTAACATTAACACATTAGGTGAACAAAAATGGATTCATTACAGCATGTGATTTGAGTCCTCAGAATGCTTAAAAAGGTAATGCATTTCTGAAGTGAAATCTCCATGCAAAGAAGCAGAATACTGTCAGAGCATAGAGAGGTGTTCAACTATGAACTCCACACATAGTTCTAATGCAGGTAAAAGAAAAAACAAAACAAAATGCACCCATGGTAAATTGTGAAAATCCCAGGTGATTTTCAACATACTCCTGGCATAGAGTGACAAGCAGCATTTTGTTAAAATTATTATTTTCCCTAAAGTGTATACACAAATTATTTTTTTTCTTACCTGGGCCGTGGGCTCCAGAATGTTCTGAAGTCTTCTTCTTATTTGTCCTCCTCGCCTTTTGAAGACCTTTATTAGTTTGTCAGATAGCACATCTATCTGCGAGAGTAATCTGGACTGCAGTGGCATGGTGGTAATGCACTTAAACTCTGCATTTATCTAAAAAGAGAAGAAGTCACATAAAAATGCTGTCAAAATCTCAGATCTCACAAGGTTACATCCACACAAAGTTGTTATTTTTGTCATATTACTATTTATTAGCTATAGGTCCCATGTTGCTGAGCAGTTCCATAGTTGCCCTTACTTCCATACCACCCAAAGCCTGTTTGCAACCACAGCAGTTGCCTCCTTCTGGCCCTTTTGCAGTTCTGAAAATGACCCAGAAACTACATCTATTATTGTCATATACACATCAAGGTCTTTCATTAATACTTAGTTAAATTAGTTAATTTGACCTTTCCAGAAAATTTACCTTACAGAATGTGAGATAACATATGCAAAGCTTCACTAGTAAATAAAATAATGTTATTAAAACCTTAACTGTAACACCTCTACGTAACAGCGCTAGAGAATTGTTCTGAAGCAACACCAATCTGCCCTTCAGCAGGGATAAGCACCATATATCGATACAGAAAAAATAAATTCAGCATATTTATATTGTCATTTTTTCTTATCTCTTTAAGCCCTCCTCTCAGTCTCTCTATAAATCAGTTAAAATAATTTGTTGGGTTTTTGTGTGTCTTTAACATGTTATCAGTACATTACATTCACTGTCCCAGAACATGAAATAAAGCCCCACGTCATGCACTTCCTCTCCTAATGAGTACTGCATAGGTGTCATGCCCTAAATAAACTGACTTTAGTGAAGACCCCCCCCCCGGAACACACACACACACACACACACACACAGAGCCCACCCCATGGCAAACTAGCTTGTTTAACTGTTTAACTAAAACATTTTAGGTACAACCAGTTAACTAAATGGACACAAGTTTGTTAGTCTGTATTCACTGAGAAAAAAACAAGCGAATGTGACTGGGCACACACTGAAAAAAAGCTAATGCACATAATATTGTCCCGCAGCTTAAGCTAGCATTATCGTTAGTTAACTTAAGGAATGACTTGTTTTTTCCATTATGTTGCTCAACGGCAATTCATGAGAAAAACTTCCCCATCTAATGGATGTTCTCTTCGTTTCCTCTCAAACATGTAGTTTTCAGTTTACCTCGACAAAGTAAAGCTCAGCACCAAAGGTAAACGAAGCGAAGACAAAAAATGGCGGACGCCACAGTGAATTTTCCCTCGCAGAACACACCCTGGGGGGTGGAGTTTCAACAGAAAACATAACTATTTTCTGTTATTTTGACATGACTGGTTTTAAAAGACTGAACATCCTTCTAAAACAAGTGAAAGGCGTGAGACTTAATTATGTTTAGACCAAAAATATAAATGATTCATGTTGGATATATTTACTGTATTTTTACTAATTTAACAACCTCATCATTGCATTAGCTTTATGCTATAGCATTACGCTTACATTAGCTTGAAGCTCAAGGTCGTCATTTTATTTAATTTCTTTTCTGTGCTTACAAACAGGACACACAACATTTAGATAACCGTTACACTGAATCTTGGGTCTGTGTTGAGTCTTCCAGCTGCTGACTACAGAAGCTAGATTGACCTTTAGCATGTTTATAGCGGCTGTGGCTATGTGCTGGTAATGTTACCATGTGTGCGCAGTCACATTGGCAGCAGACATGTTTCAACAAACTAGTCATATCCCGCCCCTACATTAGCTTGTTTAATGGTTAAGACACTGCAGGTACCACCACTTACTACAGACACTGATGCAAGTTTGTAATAGTCTGTTAATTTAGACTGAAAGAATATACAAACAATATTAACTCACATTATATATGTTAATTACTAATTTGCTTATTGCATAATTTCGGTTACCATTAGCTAACTGGAGCCTAACATTGGCCTTTCCTGGTTTTTGATAAACAGCCCACATACCTGTAAAATAACAACACCCCAGTAAAAGTCCACATATATAAAGGGTCTACACTCTTTTTCACTGGTGTGTTAGCTTTAAAATCTTATTTACCTTCAAGTGTAAAACTCCAGATGGTAGTAGATTTTCCAAAGCGAGAGACAAAAATGGCGGACAGTGCAGCCGATTTTTCCTTTCCAGGGGGCGGAGCTTGAGGATAAAACACGACTAACTTGTTTCTTTTCAACATGATTTGTTCTAAAAGAATGAATATTCTTAAAGAATATGTGAAAATTAAAAGACAAAAATATGTTTAGACGTGAAATTTAAATTAGTCATGCTGGATATATGAAGTAATTTTATGCAAATTCAACAACCACCCTATTGCATTTTTTTCAGTGAATGTCCAGATGAACAGAATCAACTTTTGGAGATCAGCCTCTTTGGTTTTAGTTTCAAGCTCCACCTCTTTCAGACAAAGGGTGACCTTGAGATCCTCTGCAACCATTCCAGCCTGTAAGAGACTGGCTGGGTCAGTGTTTGGGATGTGAATGGTAGAAGGAGCCTCCACCCCTGGTGTCATCTGTCCGCCAGACCCTATGGGATGTTTGTGGCAGCTTCTGCTCCCACTTCCACCATTAATCCTCCAGAAGCTCCAACCACTTGAGGTTTTGCCTTTGCAATTATACCCCTTTCCACTAGCTGCTTTGACATATATTGCTCAATCTCCACCTTGTGTGCATTCACTGGCACACCAACATTGAACAAATTGGCCACCAACAATAAATCTGCCTTTGTGTTGAGCTGTTGTGCAAAATTATTCACATCAAATGTCATTGTGGCTAGGCTACCTCCCTCACTCCAAGAAAACTGCCAACCAAATGTATTTTATTTAAATTTCTATTTTAAGTGTTACTTTTGTTGAGTATTGATTTTTCCCATGTACTATGAATGCACCATAGCACTGCTGTGGTAACTTTCTTTCACTGCATCTGTCTGTACGGAGCAAGGTAAATTTCTCTGTATATTGCCCTGTGTTTAATGGATAAAAGAGCTCCATGAAACATGGTTTTGAGCAGTGATTTTGTTTTGTAGATGCACAAAAGCTGTTGTGGAACTTTCAGTCCTGAAGCTACAGAGCTACGGAGTTAATGTATTCTGTGAAGAATATCCTGGTGAGTCTCGTAATTTGCAAATTCAATTGTGATTCACAGTCTGGTTTGTGAGTTATAAAACCAGTCAAGATATAATATTTTTGTTGGAAATGCGACTGTAGAAGCTGCTATGATTTCTTAGCTGTGTTAGCCCTGTGAAAAGTATGCTAGTGTAATTGATCCCTTAATTGATTAACTTAGGGACATGGATATTCTAGGTACTTTCAATGAGGAGAAGAGGAACAAGAAAACTAGAACACCTCCTTATGCTGTCTTATAGAGAATACTCTATGGCATTTATTACAACACAACACATAACAGTCTCATCAGTAACTTCAATGACATGCAGAATGTTAACAACACTTCTGAGACAAAAACCCAATATAATCCCCCCTTCAGTCAGTCAGTTCAGTTTCCATATTAGTATTAGTCCATTTATGTCTCTTTTCACAGTTCTACCTCCACCAACCACTCTGGTTTGGTGAGGAAAGGGAAAAAAAGTAAAATATGGTGTTGAAGTAAAAAATAATAGTAAAATAAATTGAGAGCTCTGAGAAAAACTTTGTCAATCTACCCGGGTAGTGTGTGTATGTGTGGATAAGCCCAGTGCTTATCTGCAAAGTTGAGTAAAATCCTCGTTCGCCGTCCCTCTGGGTGGAGCGATACGTCTCTGGAAAAAACCCCACTGGATTCGCCTTCCAGTTGCCGATCGAGTATCCAGTAGTGATGGGTCCAGCAACACTGACGCACCGGCGCATGTATCAAGCTCACAGAGTGAAACCTGTATCGGCGTGCGTCGCTTTAAGAAAAAGTGACGCGATCGATACAGCTGCTGTATTGCTCATTGCCAATGCGCCAAACTGTGTTTAAGAGGTACCGCATCCGCATCTGCCAAGGGAATGTGTCGCCACCAAAAAAACACAAAATTACTCTCGCAAAGATAAAAATAAATAAATAAATACACATCTCTCCATAACAAAATGGAGCCCAAAAGAAAAAGAAATGTTTCTGCTGTGTGGGATCATTTTGATCTTTTAACTGCAAATAGTTTGTCTGTCTTTGTTTCAGTGTAATCTATCAGAATAGGAAAAACAGCAATGTGACTTGCAGTGTAAATTATTTATTTCATTTTATGCAGGTTAAATGTTGCATCTGTTCTGCATTTCTTACACAAACAAAAGCACCTCCTCAGTGTTTAGGCATTACAGAGCCAAACATGAAAATAAGACAAACACACCGAGAATGAACACAGGTTGGCCTATATAGACACTGAACAGCTTTATCATCATTTTTTTTTATTAATATGTGTTTTATTATTTTGAAATCAAGCATCTAGGAAGACTGTTCTGGACCAGGCAGTCCTGAATTTTATTATAAAGGGCTGCCAATCCCTTAGTATTGTGGAGAGAGTTGGAGAGAAACATTCCACAATCAGAGGATCCTTTAACGTACTGGGGGAAAAGGAAGACATCTTATCAGAACCTTATCCACCTGGCTTTACAGTTTTTGTGTACCCCACCTTCATCTGTGCCTGTCAGTTTTCTAATGCTGGGGAAATTATGTCAAAAAAAAAAAAAAAACCCACAATAGACTGAATGCAAAAATAGTGGATAAACTTATTTTTCTGAATAAAAATGTATAATAAACTCTGAGTCAAATGGGTAATATTACATTCACAGTACTTTCATTCTAATTTCCACTTAATGTCATTTACAATATATTTTAAAGATGTCTACAATATTTGAAATGTAAAAGATATAAAATGATTCCATGGAAAGTACAATACCTTACAGTGTACAAGTATGACGAGGTCATTGAATCAGTGTCTGTTGCGAGTCTGAAGTAAGTTGCCTGCAATGATATTTAAGGTCCAGCAGGTGTCAGTATGGAGCAAAACAGCAACACTGTGTCGACACAGTATCGATACAGTTTGGGGAATGTGCTGAAACGCTTCACGAGGTCTCATCTACCCATCAGTAGTATCCAGTAACTGTCTCTCGCACTATGTCGCTACAAAGTAAAAAAAACAACTGGAAAAAGGGATGCGTGGTAAGCAAATCCTAATAGTCTGTAACTATAAAAACCTTAACACTTAGAAAAAAGGTTCTTATTCCCTTCGGTACTCCATGCGCTCGGTGCGTTCTTCTTCTAGCTTGCTGGCTATCTGCTCCCCTGCAGCTCTTCTTCTTGCCGCATAACGCAGTGCAGGACAACTATAGCGCCATCACTGCCCTCTGTTGGATAGAATTGGTACTGCATACATTAAACATTAAAACACTGGCTTGAACAGCAGTGGATAACCATGAGAGGGTTACACTAGCATACCCACATGTGCCCCCTGGGTTAATGCGCTTGCATGTGAGGTTTTAGTGAACACACCATGTGAGACACTTTTCATGGTTCATTTGATTTGCAGTGGAATGTATTTTTGTGGCTGATATCTTGTTATTGGCCAATAAGAATTGTATAGATGTGAAGACACAAGATAACACTTATATTTGTGTTGTGAAGGAAGGAAGGCTCAGGGTTTAAATAATCAGCATCATGGGCTCATCCGATCAGAATGAGAATAAGCAGTCATCTAATCATTCACAGGGTTCTCCTTTTATTCTCAACTCAATAAAGCAAAGAAGGAAAGACACACATGGACTGCCAATGCTCTGCTGCCGCCCCGTGTGGGAGTGAAGAAAGAGTGAGCCAAAAGTGAATGCAGTCCTTATATACTGTGTGACAGGTGAGTGCAATTAAGGACAAGCACCACACCCAATTAAAGGTGAGAGAACTAAACAAGGTGCACCTGGTGAAGTGAGTGGGTGTGCTGAGATGTGCTAAAAGGTGGGTCTTTTCAACAGCCGCCCCCATATTTCTAGTGAGAAATATGTTATGATCAGAATCAGTCTTCGTCAGGAAGCGGGGGCAGGGGAATCAGACAGGAGACAGGGCGGATATAGGTTCTATCCTGTGCTAAGACTTCCACGGTTCTGATGCGGTCATCTGGATTTTTCAGGAGGCGTGTCACTCTTCCTACAGGCCAGAGGGCACGTGGAAGGCGTGAATCCATGATCATTACGACAGAGTTCAGTATGAGATCTGGGTTCTCCTTCTGCCATTTGTGTCTTCTTTGGAGGGATGGTAGATAGTCTTTTATGAAGTGCCACCAGAAGTGATCTGCCAATATTTGTGCATGTCGCCATCGTCGTCGACCTAGGAGGTCAGAATCAGAATAGGATACCAATGGAAGTGACGAATCATGTCGGCCCATAATGAGAAGGTTTGGGGTTATGGGATCGATATCCGCAATGTCTGAGGATACATAGCCTAGGGGTTTTGAGTTAAGAATGCCTTCAATCTCAATTAGGACTGTTCTTAAGACCTCTTCAGTGACCATTTGTGCACCAATGGTTCTCTTCAGAGCATTCTTCACAGAACGTATCTCCCTCTCCCAGGCTCCACCGAAATGGGGTGCATGCGGGGGATTGAATTTGAAATGGATTCTTTTAGTCATAAGGATCGGCTGTAGAGTCGGGGCAAGGTTGTCAAAGGCAGCCCGTAGTTCCTTATCTCCTCCTTTAAAGTTAGTTCCTTGATCACATATAATTTCCAGGGGTGTTCCTCGTCGAGAAATGAATCGTTGGAGGGCCATGAGGAAGGAGTCGGTATCCATGCTGTTTAGGAGGTCAAGATGTATACACCGAGTCGTGAGACATTTGAATATTATTCCCCACCTTTTCTCCGATCTGCGACCGGTCTTGACCACGTATGGTCCAAAGCAGTCTATTCCTGTGGAGTAGAAAGGTGGTTTGAATAACCTAAGACGAGCAGCAGGCAAGTCTGACATTTTGGGAATGATGGGCTGTGCTCTCCATTTCTGACATGCAGCACAGCTATACTGATGCCTGCGTACTGCTTCCCTTCCTCTAAGAATCCAAAATTTCCGGCGTAGTTCAGCAAAAAGTCTTTCTGAACCAGCATGATGTAGTTTGCCATCATAATCTTGTATGATCAGTTTGGTCACTGGATGAGCAGGATCAAGTACTATTGGGTGAATGACATTCAATTCCAAGTCCGGGCTTTGCCGTAGTCGGCCTCCTACATGGATAAGTCCAGAATTCCTGCACAACACTGGGGACAAACACAATAGACGGCTGTCGGATGAGAGGGGTTTGTCTGACTGTAAATGGGCTAAATCTTCACCAAAACTGTCCAGTTGTGCCCGATGAAGGATTTCTTGTTCTGCTGTCAGATAATCAGCTGCAGAAGGAATGTTACCCTTTTGGTTAGGAAGTGAACGAGCCGTGAAATCCAATAGTTCTTGATAGGTTCTGAAGCAGGGTGTGTATGTATGGGAGGGGGTACTGACAATACCAAAAAAGTAGGATTTCTTTAACTCAGTCTGATCATGATCAGGATGGAGATCTGTAACTGTGGGCCAGTTATTTGGAGGTTCATGCAGAAACGAGGGACCCTTGGTCCACCTGTTTGGGCTAAGGAACTCTTTCAGGGATTTACCTCTCGTAACATCATCAGCAGGATTTGTGGCTGAATTGATGTATCTCCAGTCTTGACTGTTTGTGAGGTTTTGAATTTCTGAGACTCTGGCTCCTACGAATACCTTGAAACGGCAGGAATCTGACTGAAGCCAGTGAAGTACAGTTGTCGAGTCAGTCCAAAGGGTGGTGGTCCTGATTGGTAAGGTGAGTTCTGTTTGTATAAGCTCACAGAGGCGTGCACCTAGGAGGGCTGCACATAGCTCCAGTCTGGGTATTGTTAGATTCCGTTTAGGAGCAACACGTGAGCGAGCTAACAAGAAACTTAGTTCCACGTGACCTTCAAGATCATCTGATCTCAAATATGCGACAGCACCATATGCTCGCTCCGAAGCGTCACAAAAGATATGAATGTCTCGAACTGTGGTAGAAACATCCATTTCCTTAGAAGTATAGCAACGTGGGATGGCAATTTGAGGAAGATAACAAAGTTCTTCTTCCCAGGACTTCCATGTCTCTAAGAGGTTGTGTGGAAGGGAAGGGTCGTCCCAATCTCTCTCTTTTCTCCATAGCTCTTGCACCAAGGTTTTGGCGCGTGTTGTGAATGGAAGTAAGTAGCCTAATGGGTCATACAGACGAGCAAGTACTGCATAGATACGACGCATTGTGGTGGGGTGTGAGGCTAGAGTTTTGTATTTATAGGCAAACAAGTCAGTCTCACAATTCCACAATAATCCTAATGTGCGTTCATGTGGGCCAGATGGCTTGTCTTCAGTCAGGCAAAGTTCATTGCTTGCCGTTCTTACTTCAGATGGTAGATGGCTAATCACAACAGGGTTATTGCTGGCCCACTGGCGAAGGTCGAAGCCTCCTTCTGATAGATGGTTTCTTAATTTGTCTAGGAGTGTTCGAGCTGACTCTGTTGATGGAAAACTCTGCAAGCAGTTATAAACATAGAAACACTGCATTACTGAAGACTGCACATCTTTGTCAGATTGATATTCCTTCACATGTTTCTGCAGTGCATAGATTGCACAACAAGGGCTGCAGGTCGTACCGAAGGGGAGTACCTGCCACTCATACACTGAAGGGGGAGCTGCTTTGTTCATGTCACGCCACAGGAATCGGAGGAGTGGTTTATCAGGAGGCAGGAGACGGACTTGGTGAAACATGCCTTTGATGTCGCCACTTATTGCCACTGAATGTTGCCTAAAACGCAACAAAACACCGAGAAGTGTTGGCCCAAGGATTGGTCCTGGCAATAGGTACTTATTAAGACACTGACCTTGAAATGTGAAAGAGCAGTCAAAGACTATGCGATCTTTATTGTTGTGACTTGTCATATGATGAGGAATATACCAGGCTTCTTTGCTATTGTGCATCTCCTCTGGGCTAAGTTTAACTACATAGCCTGCTTGCTCCAATTTCAAAATCTGATCCTTGTAAGACATGGCTTTGTCAGGATCTTTAGCTAACCGAGCCTCAGTGTTGCGGAGTCTAGACATGACTACAGTTGGAGGGACATTCAAAGGAGGAAAGTTTGCCATCCGAAGAAGAGGAGTGGCGTAGCGATTAACACCATTGATCTCAACCCTTTTTGTGGCCTGTTCAAGGAGTTCCAGTGCCAGTTGATCTTGCTTTGATCGGATCACAGATTTCTCACTGTATTCAGGTAAAGTGTCTAGTTGCCATAGCTTCTCAACATGATAACGCAGTACATCTGCAGATGAACTGAGAGATGTGAACAAACACTGCACATGCTCTGTACTGCTCTGGGGCTGAAAATCTGTGATCGGACCTTGAAGTGTCCATCCTAATTGGGTTTTAACTGCTGCAGGAGACCCATATGGTCCCTGTCTCAATGGAGCTGTAGGCGTGATGAGGTGAGTATGATCTGAGCCTATGAGCAGGAGTGGCGCTGCTTTATTAATAATGGGTAATGGGATACCTTGAAGATGCTTGTATCTCCGTTGGAGAGATGATACAGGGTAGGTGTGGTCTGAAAGTGCTAGGTGACTTGCAGTGAAGGCATTATTAATTGTGTAGGTTTTCCTGGGTGTGCAATGGGTGAGATTTTGAAACTTACGGAAGAACCTTGAATAGTTTCAACTTCTTGACGGACAGTTCTAAGTGATAATCTCTGCTTCCCAGTTAGGTTGAGATGCTGCGCAGCTGATGTTAGAAGAATGGTACGCTGGGAGCCATCGTCAAGTACTGCATATGTTTCAAGAGTTCTTTTGCCATTTCGCAGTAGCACTTTCACAACCTTTAATAGTACACTAGGACAATCACTAGGTCTATCAAAATACAGTGTCCTCACTACAGGATTAGTTTCAGTTTTAGATCTCTTATTTACATCACACAGGATCTGTAGATGTCGTCCCATGCAGGTGGTACATGCTTTCCTCAGGTCACACTTTGTAGCCTGATGAGTCCTAGCACAACGCCAACACCGTTTGTTTGCTTTTGTCCAGTTTATTTTCTCATCCTTTGTCTTCTGAATGAACTCAGGACACTTACTAATGTGGTGTTCAGGTGAGCAGCAGTATGCACATGTTGCCTTAGTTGTTATGATCGGTTGTGCTGCTTGTACAGGATCATCAGATGTATTTGCCCCATGCAATATTGTTGTGAGTGGAGAGGTGTACTTACGGGCAGGTCGTGGCTGGTTGAAGGATGAAACAGGACTGTCCTTTCTTGGTTGACACTTACATTCCATTTGCAACCAGGATGAGAACAAAGGCAAGGTATATGTCATTTCTCCCTGTTCCCTGTAAACGTGCCGTTTAAAGCGACTGAAATGCTCTACAGGCAACTTCGCTAACAAGCGATCAACATGGGAGCCACAATCTAGTTCTGCACGTCCTTGATCTCCCATAGTGCTAAGCAAACCAACTAAGGCCTGTACACGAAGAGCAAAGTTATCAAGACTCTGACCATCACCTGCTCTGATAGGAGGCAGTTCCAGGATATTCTTTAGCTCTTTCAATGCCAGCTGTCTTGGTTGCCCATAACGCTCATCAAGGGCTTTGATGGCTTGAGTGTATGGGTCAGGAGCGTAGGAAAAGGCAAGAGCTAATCGTTTGGCTTGGTCTACTTTGAGGTGATCAAGAAGGACATGATATTTGAAGTGCTCTGTCTCATGAGGATCAAGAAGGTTTGTAAGGGCCATCCTTAACATCCTGTATTGCATTTCGTCTTCTCTACTAAGGTCTGGAAATGAAGGACCTTCAAGTTTATATACATGTGTTCTCATGCTAGAGGAGTGACCCAAGCTAGCAGTAACAGGTACCAAAGGTTTCTGTTCATGTAAGGCATTGGATGTAGCTGGTTGCTGCTCTAGAGAAGGGTGATGCTTGTGGTCAGATATGCAAACGAGAGGTTGAACAGGGTCTTCAGCTAAAGAAACAGCAGGTTGAACACATGAGATGTGGTGGGGATCCTGCCGTGATAAGGCCAGGAAATCAAAGGGAGTTTCATCTTGTGTAGCAAGGACTGGTCTAGGCAAACCACTTGAAGGGACTGCAGCATCTAATATTGTTGAATTAGGTAAAGGAGGGCTGGCAGCCGGAACTAAACCAGACTGACGGCTAATCTGTGGGGGCTGAAAGGGTGATTGACAGGTTGCTGTATCAATCACTGGGAACTGCTCATGTTGTTGATGTGTTTGAGGACTGGCTCGTAAACTGCATACAGAAGATTTGATTCCATCAGATGAGACAGTGCGAATTGAAGATCTGGAGCTACGAGAATGGGAAGGAGATGATTGACACATAAATTGCCTAATCTCCCTCATCGTCGTCAGGAGTTCCCTCATAACCTCATCTTGGTTGGTAGGTAAAGGGGCAGGACGTTTCTCTGGTTGACTTTCTGATTCTCTGACAGGATTCTGCAGCCCATGTGTGTCTTTGTCACTGTGTTGGCATTCGGTTTGACTCTCTGTCTCACATGTAGCTCTTCTACTCCCAGGATACTGAACGTCATACTGCTGCAGGTGGGCAGGAGGTCGACTATCACGACTGGAACGTCTCAAACCTTCAGTCAATGGCTGCTGTGAATCCATGACGCTAACACTGCTCCGGCTCGGAGGACCATGTTGTGAAGGAAGGAAGGCTCAGGGTTTAAATAATCAGCATCATGGGCTCATCCGATCAGAATGAGAATAAGCAGTCATCTAATCATTCACGGGGTTCTCCTTTTATTCTCAACTCAATAAAGCAAAGAAGGAAAGACACACATGGACTGCCAATGCTCTGCTGCCGCCCCGTGTGGGAGTGAAGAAAGAGTGAGCCAAAAGTGAATGCAGTCCTTATATACTGTGTGACAGGTGAGTGCAATTAAGGACAAGCACCACACCCAATTAAAGGTGAGAGAACTAAACAAGGTGCACCTGGTGAAGTGAGTGGGTGTGCTGAGATGTGCTAAAAGGTGGGTCTTTTCAACAATTTGATATGAAATGATTTAAATGTTTTGTTCATGTCTATGTTTCTGGGCAATTTAAACGTTTGAATACACTCAGATCGCTGTTTCCCTTTAGGTTGTTGTCAGTGTCTCATTTTGAGTGGAGATTTTTCTTCTCTAAGTTGAGTTACCACTGCCACTCTCCTTACGATCCTAACTAAACCCAACAAGAGTAGATTCCAGATGTTTATTTTTATTTGGCTTTAGATGACAGATTACTGGGGATTTGATTAATTCTGACTACTCAGTTAAAAAGGGTGACACAAAGGCTGTACAGAACCTACAAAATCCAATGAGCAAAAAGAATGGACCAACAAAAAAGAATGGATGAAAAAAAAGAGTGGACGAACCCCACTTTATGTTATGTCCCAGTCTAGGGTTACAGGAGTGCAATGTGCAAGGTTAAAAAGGGTGTCCCCACCCCAGTCCCGAAAGCCAGACCCAATAGTCAATATACCATTAAAGGTAAGGTTTATTGCTATCAATAACACCTAAACTGAAAACATTTACTCCAGGGTGAAGAAAGGCCAAAATATTAAACAAAACCAGCTATTCCAAAGTAGTAGTGGTAGTAGTGCTACTTAAACTCTGTGTGAAACAAAACCAAGCAAAAGTCAAGCATTACCCCTAACTGCCTAATTTAAGTTCACCCATTCTGCTTCAGTGCTTACTTAGAATTGGACAAGACAATTTACAACACTATATACAAAACCTAATTGTTTTGTGTTTTTGTGGCATATTTCCATATTAAAGTTCTGCACCAGGAGTGACCATCTCTTGATCCTTTAGTTTTAGTTTTGAGTTTTGCATTCTAGTCGCAACCCCCTGTCAAACACAGGGGGTTGCGATCAGTATAAAAAATAACAAGTGATGAACTAGAACCAACATATACCTTAAAGTGTTACAGCACAAGCAGCAGGGAAAGAGCTTCTTTCTCAATGGTACTGTAGTTTTGTTGATGACTGTTGAATGTCTTTAAAACGTAACCATTTGGTTGATCAGCCCCTTGCTCATCATCCTGCAACAGCACTGCACCGCACCTACACCATGCCACTGGCATGCACCTCGAGCTTAAAAGGACGTCTGAAGTCAGGAGCAGTAAGGACAGGTGTGCTGAAGAGGAGAGCTTTGGTAGACTGAAAAGGATAGATTAGCCTGAATCTTGGCCAGTGAGGGGTGTGCACCTGACCCCTGACCCTCACCCTGACCTACCTGATTCTCTAGACAACTCACAGTGCCTTTTGATATGCACTGTTTTTTTATGCTTGATGCATAGGGATTTTAGGGCCTTTGCAAATATTTTAGAAATGAAATTGGACCCTTGGTCTTGGACTTTGACAACAGCTTTGACTTTGAGAGTGTGTAACGGAAAAGCCCAATAACACATACAAAACACAATCCAGACATACTGATAGACTGATTTGAAATATTCAAGATTCAAGATTCAAAGTGTTTATTGTCATATGTCACAAGAGAAAAAGACATTTCTCTGTGCAATGAAATTCTTTCTTTGCTGTCCACCCACAGATGCCAATTAATATACAGTAGAAATAGAACATATAAATACAAATAGTACAAATAAATAAATGAAGACAGAAAAGGAGACAAAATATGGAGATTTGAAACAGAGATGTGTGCAAAAGAGCTATAACTTAATATGCTGGCTTAATATGTTGGATGACCTGATGTGCAAAAACAATTATTATTACTGTTCAAAAATAGGTCAGCTGTTCAAGAGTCTGATGACAGTGGGGAGGAAGGAGTTGTTGAGTCTGGATGTTCTGGATTTCACACTTCTGAACCTCCGCCCCGAGGGCAGAAGTGTGAACAGTCTGTGTTGGGGGTGTGTGGGATCTTTGAGGATGGAGGCAGCTCTCCTCTGGACTCTGTGATGGTAGATGCTCTGCAGAGAGGGCAGCGCAGTCCTGATGATCTTCTCCGCAGTTGTTATTGACCCAGTGAATGCAGAGTAGGGGGCTCAGTGCTTGTAATATGTTTTGTATGTTTTGTAGAGGAATTTGGTATAGCTTGGGTGAGGGGAGATGACTTTATGACCAGCAGGAAGTAACATATACAGAGACACACACACACACACACACACACACACACACTCACGTGCACGTGCATAGACACACGGGTACGCGCACACACAGGCACTCACGTGCTCGCGCATACATACATAAACACAGAGTTTACAACACACCATGTGGGTTTTTACGATGGGGTTGCTTTTATAAAACTGGTTGTAACAAACAAAGAGGTTGAGATTTGCAGAGGGACACCAGCCCTGTATATCGTCCCTTTTGGAAGGTGCATGCATGACTGAAGATGAATAAAGGTTTTGTGAAATGACTACTGAGTCCGGTGTCGTCTTTGGAGGCCTAAGGAATAAAAAAGATCCGGGGTGAAACTGCTTTACGTAACAGCAGCATGTGTCGTACCTGACTGTTGATCCAGGGCTTCTGGTTGACGAACTTTCTGACTTGTGTGGTGAGCACAATATTGTCAACACAGGTGCTGATGTACCCAGTCACAGATTATCCACCTCAAAAAACAGTTACTACTTACCAGAGGCTGTCAGACTCAACAACTCTGCCACATATATTAGACTTTTCAGCTCCAATACCACACACCAGGGACTCAATGTGCAAGACCGTATTACACAAAATGCTATATTTGTACTCATATTTATCCTCATTTATTTACCCTGCACGCCAACAGCCTCTCCAACTTTAACCTCCTAAGACCCGAACTCTTCCACAACATGCATTTTTAATTTCTCTTTGATATTTGGGCACATTGGGGCCCAATGAATGTAAAAACAAAGAATTACCAGATTTTTTTTTTTACCTTATTTTTGTTTTTAAGGCAAATAAGAGTCACATATGAGGATATTCGTTTAAAATTTTGATAGAACAGTAGCAGTATAATGTCCTCGTAAGTGGATATCAGGCCCTTGTAGAGCAAAATTGAGTATTTTGGTCTAAATAACCCAAAATGTGATGTCCACATATGTGGACGCCAGGTCCTAGGAGGTTAATTGTATTCTTTATTTATATCCTTGTCTTGTGTTATTAATATCCTTCCAAGCAATAGTGTAAGTGCTCAGAAAAGAACCTCCACATATTGATCTAAAAATAACAATCACACTGGATGTCTGAAAATGCCTGAGAATCAGGCAGTTCTCACTTAATGACTTAAGTTTAACATGTTAAATTGTGTGGATTCTCAGCAGGCAGATATGCAACCCCTAAAATATTCCACGTTTATCATACTGTATAGATTTTATGTGTGTTTGAATAAGTGTGTATGTCTCAAATTGTAATATCAAAAAGACTTTTCAAACTTTGCTGCCGACAGATCTCTTGCTCAGCCAACTCCACTGGGAGGATCTCCTTCCTTTAGCCTATTTGACACCTATTCCATTTGACATGCGGGAGGGGTGTTGCAGTGGGTTCAGGGACTGTGTTGATAGTTAGTTAATTAATGTTAATTAAGTTAATTAATGTTATTAATCACTTTTCACTCTTTTAAATGTGTTTATTGACATTGATAGGGCCCTTGGCCACGTCTTTTGCCCAGACAGGAAACAGCCAAATCCCCAAAGCAGGTAACTCAAAGACAGAAAAATATAATTAATATAACAGAATACATTTAAAAAAAAAACACACACAGTGCTACTGTTTTATAGTTCATATCAGTGTGAGCTGCTTTTGTAAAATGGAAAGAACCCTAATTGTGCAGGCCCATGGGCGGGTTTCATTCCGTAACCTGCTGAGGTGCCAGGCCCTTCCCTCAGGAGCCACTCCCTTGGCCCCGCTTCTGGGCTTTGGCCACTGGAGGATGGCTATCAGAAGAAGGATCTTGGCACTGGGTCCGTCCTCTCCTCTGACAAGTCCCACCTGTCCTGTGGACAGCTTCAGGCTGGCTCCCCAGGCACAGTATCGGGCCAAGTTAGCTTCTCTGAAATCATGGACAGGGCGTCATGGTTTTGGATCTGGCCCTCCCTGAGATCCCTGCGACAGTGACCTCTAGGTTTGACAATATCAAGCAGTGCCCTCACTTGCAGGTGCCACTGTTGCCTGATTTCCAAAACCTGGTGCATGGGCAGTTTGATGCACCTGTCGCCTTGCACCGGGGTCTGCTGGGTGCTGGAGCAAATTACCTGCGGTCGGTTCCCCCTCGCTTGCCCCACTGTTTTCCCCTTGGGCCCCATTCTGGGGAGGGCCACATGTCCTAGCAGGGACGCTAGGATGATGGACTCCCTGTTGGTGAGGCTGCACGGGGCCAACTCAGTTGCCATTTTGTTGTTCCATATGCAACACCTGGCAGTTGCAGAAAGGCTCTGGTGACCCAGATGGCACAGGGGAACTGCTGGCTACCTCCACCTCGCTTATGAAGGAGCAGGCTGTGGCCACTTCTGGCTGTCCCAGTCCCGCTTCACTAGGACAACTGAGACTGCTTGATGAGGCTGCCAGTCGACTCTGCAGCCATGTTTGGCCCAGGGGCAGCCCAAATCCTGGAGCAAGCCCAAAACAATCACTCTGCTGCTCACAAGATGTCACAGGGCCTGCTCAGACACTAAGGCCAGAGTGCGGAGGCCCAGGGCTTCTGTGTCACAGTCTGGTCCCGAGGCTCCAGCTTGGGGTCCTGAAGATTTCCAGCCCCAGCTGGAGGCCTTTTGCAGATGCAGCACCCACACACAGGGGAGGTGTGGAGGATGTTGAGCTAAGGCTCCGCCGTCCTCCAGCCATCCCCTCTGGGGGTGGATCCTTGGGTGGTCTTCAGTGAGTAACTCCCAGCAGGCCTGCGATTTGGGGACCACGCTTTCTGGTTCCCAAGCAGGCTCCATCTGATTCGGGACCTCAGGGGCCTCAATTGGTATCTCTGGCCCCTGAGGTGCAAGATACTGAAGGTCCCGTAATGGGGTACCGTAATGGGGACTGATGGCTGCAACTGTGCAGGTGGTTCCATTGGCACTCCTGCACATCAGACCAGTGCAGTGTAGCCTGCTGTGTGTGGGCCTGTCTGCAGCAATCCCACCAGGCTACAGTGGGGTTTTCGATGGGCTCCACCAGGCTCTGCATTGGTGGAGTGACTCACCGCCAGCTGGTCTCCTCAGATGCCTCCCTGACAGGGTGGGGTGCAGTCAAAGAGGGCTGTGGGTCAACAGCTACTGGACATGCCCCTGGGCATCCTGGCATATGAATGTCCTGGAGCTAAAGGCTATCTTCCTGTTGCTTTGGCACTTTCTGCCTCTTCTCTTCTAAGTTCTCCCTTCGCTCTTACTCGCACCGAACTGCAGCCAGCGCACAGAGAAAAGCGTCTGTCCTACTCCCCGGCTCAGCTCCCGAATGCTGCTTACCTCATTCGAAATTTGCCCTGGAGACCAACTCCGCCTCTGAAGCATGTCTAACTTCGCCCCGCTGCCAATCACATAACAAAGGGGCGGCTCCCCTTGCACCCCGGTTAGCCAATCGGATGCAGGTCCGATTTTTATGATCTCCCGCTGAGGTTAAGACTGGCACAGCACTCCCAGAAGACGCCTGACTTCAGCCACATCAACAACTGGCGCCGCTCAGACTGCTTGTGAGTTCGCATAAGGCCCCTGTCTCCGGACCGCTTCAACAACAACAACTGGCGTCTCTTTCCTTATGTGCATATCAATCGGTAAGTGTTAATCTTCCTGTCTAACTACATTTTGCACTTTCCTTTTAACCATTCTGTCAAACCTTTCATCTTCAAAAAACCATGCAAATAGGTTTTGTAACAACGTGGAATACACTTTAAAAAAATATATATATATAAGCTCTACTTTAACACTCGGGCTAAAAGTACTTTAGTACACTATACTGCACCAGCAATCATGGCCTCATCAGGTACCCCATTTTCTTACTCTTCTTCATATTATGCTTATATTTTTACTGTTTTTTGCCTGTTTTTAATACTCCTTGTTATGTCTTTTTTAGACTCTGAAATAAGCGTGCTCACCTCTTCTCCCACTGATTCTCTCGATCAAATCGGTAGGTTTGTTTCATTCTTGTTCTCCGTCTTAACAGCTAATTGTACAAGAAAAAATAACATTAACCCTCTTTCATTTATCAAACTTTTTTAGACATCTCGGATTTGGATAAGTATCTGTTCCCGAGGGCCCCGAGTTCTTCTTCACCAGCGCTCCAGCCCATCACGCCCCCATAGCAGCAATCCTCGGGGAAAAATATCCCTCTGTCCGATAGGAAAAGGCAAGATCTGTTCTCAGTGCTAGGTCGTCCTGCTTCTTCCGGCCACGGCTCCATCCCCACCTGCGCTTCTTCTCTCCCGCGACCCTCGGGGAAAAATATTCGTCTGTCCGCCCGGGAGAGGCAAGATTTGCTCTCCGCGGTCGGTCCTCGCGCTCCTGGCTCCCAGAGCACCATCCTGACCAGTGCTTCTTCTCCCCCATCAGGCAGACGAAATTCACAGTGCCTGCTTTTGCGAGCCAGACACGGTCAGTCTCTCTATGTTCTCAGTTTTTTTTTCTCATTTTATAAAAACTATCGTTTTGTATTTATCATAACTAACTGTTTGTTTGTTTTTACCCTCAAATTGTTAGGTCTACTTAAGCATCTCACGAGGAACAGGACGACCGGTAGGACCAGAAGGATAAGGAGCACAAGGACAAGGCGCAGACGGCATCAGCTCGCTTCTATTGCTCTTCAAGCAGTATGTCTCGTCGCTGAATTAATTCCGCTCATCATATAAAAAGGCTTCTTTTTTTTTCTTTTGCTTTTCAAACAACTGTGTTTTTACATATTCTTGTCACTCAATAAAAAATGGTTAACCAGGAACGTGATATTACAGACCCATTTCTTGCTTTAGAAATAGCGTTAGCTAGGTTAAATCAAAATACTGTTCATTCACAGAATACACCTCCACAAAGGGGTGAGCAACCTGATGTGATCAATAATAATAATAATGACCCTTTCGAAATGCTTAATTTAGCTCTAGCCCGATTAGCGCCTAGTGAAAGTGTCTTGCAAAATAGCTCTCAAAGTTTGGGTGTGGAGCATGGTGAGATCCAAACAGAGTCAGACGCGGCTCATTCTCAGCTGAGTCTGACACAAAACATTTCCTCATCCGATCCGTTCATAGCGCTTAATCAGGCTTTAGCAGCCTTGGCAGAAATACAGGATGACGTTCAAATACCGCTCGAGTTATTGAGTCAAATAAACAGGCTAAATTAAAATCGTTTCAATGACTCTCATAGCCAACATTCGCTCAGCTTATCACCAAACAATGTGTCTGCTAACGAGCCACTCAACCACAGCCCACCCCTACAGTTGTTAAGCCTTTTCAATGAGTCTAATAACCAACAATCGTCCGGCTTTTCCCCAAACAACGTGTCTGCTAACGAGCCACTTAACCATAACCCCGCAAACAATGATCGCGATCATTCCTTTCAACAAGGCGGTAATCCAGACCAGAGTTGCGCCGGCAATTCACCACAACCGTCTATAGTTGTTTGAAATAAATTTAATAATCTTCAAATTAGGCAGATTTTGAATTTCCCGCCTCCAAACGATATTATCGATTATGCACATTATTATCAAGACGTAATGGGGAGTGCCCGTGAAATATCAAACAGGGTGTTCTCCCATGCACGTCCAGGCGATGTTGTACAGTTAGAGCTGATAAGGCAACAGCTACAAAATAATGTTTCAGTCATTTTACGGGACAATTCCGATTTGAGTGAATTTGAAAATTTATGCTTGAGAGCTGTACAGTCAAACTGGTCGGTAATGTGTGACGGCCCGCTTGAGCTCGTAGCTCAGATCGTTAGACCCCCAGCCGGTAGTGGAAAGAGATTGCTTAGACAGGTACTCAACAGGTACTCGCGTTTTTTATACGTGGTCCATAACCCTTACAATAAGTTATGTTTTGCCATAAGTCTCGCCCACCTTCTGCACCCCGATTTTAATGACCACCAAGCAGAAGCCTTAGCTAGAGAAATTCAACAAAAAGCTGGTCTAAATGATCAAACCCCTGTCAGCTTTAATCATATAATTACATTCGAAAGGTTACTCGGATGTAAAATTATAGTATTTTACCGTAACGAGTATGATCGCAGCCTTTGTAAATTTAGCTAGTACAGCAACTAGCGAAAAAACCCTGTGTTTATTTTTATTTGACAATCATTACTATGCTATTGAAAATCTAAAAGGATTTATCGGCACAAACTTTCTATGTAATTTAGCCAGACTGGGTATAATCATATCTTATCCCATTTCTGCCCCGGTCGTTGCTCTTTCTGCATGCAATCCACATGTAGTGGCGACATCCTGTCTCCGGTATTATGCCCAGACTGTAATCGTACCTGTAGGTCTCCGCTTTGTTTCCAGAACCATAAAAAGGTTGTTGAGAGGCATGAAAGAGTCGCCAGCAACTGTCAGCTCTATAAAAAATGTGTCAAGTGTTCGCGGTTTTATTGTTTAGCAGCAAACGGCAAACTTCACAAGTGTGAAAAGAGCAAATGCCCAATCTGTCGCCAGGAAACCTCTAGTGATCAGTGCTACATGCAGGTTTTAGAACGCGAGACAAAACATAACAACAAGCTGATTTTCTATGATTTTGAAACATTTGTAAACGATCACGGCGAACACGCTCCTTTTCTGGTGTGTACAAAACATCAGATGGTAAATCTTGGAGCTCGCAGGGTGAGGATTGTGCTGTAAAGTTTCTCGCACATTTCAGACGACCCCTCTTTAAGGGGTCTATCTTTATCGCTCATAATGCTAAGGGTTTTGATGCTTACATTATTCTCAGCGTTATCGTTAAGCAAGGTTTAAAACCAAACTTAATTAAGCAAGGCTTGAAAGTGATAAGCTTTACAGACCCAGACTTTAACCAGCGCTACACCGACTCCTCGTGCTTCCTCCCTATGCCACTGTCAGCTATACTGAAAGCAATGGGTTTTTCAGACAGCATTAAGGGCTATTTCCCCCATTGTTTCAGCTCGAAACAAAACATCACTTATGTAGGCCCTTATCCTCCCCCCTCGGCCTATAGTCTCGAGCGTATGACAACTCAGGGCAGGAAAGAATTTTACAAATGGTATGATTCAGTCAGCTCCGGCACCTTCAATTTCATGAAAGAGGCCCTTTTATATTGTGAAAACGATGTTGAAATTCTTCGGGGTTGCACATTGTTGCACATTGTTCAGAAACGGATTTATTGAAGAGACAGGAGTAGATCCTTTCAGCCGCAACACCCTTGCTAGCGCGTGCCTAAAAACTTATTTAACAAACTTCATGCCAGCCAATTCTTTAGCAATACCGTGCCCTGCAAATTACCGTAATCAGGTCAAATAATTTTCCTCATCCTCAATTCAATGGCTTGAATATCTGTCTTACACACAAGGTGTTTTTATCAGACATGCACTCAATCAAGGGGAAAAACAGCTCGGTAGTTATTATGTAGATGGCTATGCGGAGATTAGCGGTAAAAAATACGTGTGGGAATTTTTGGGCTGCTACTTCCATGGTTGTGTTACGTGTTTTTCAAATCAGGCCGATGTTAACCCTCTGTTAGATGCTTTTTTTTCAGACATTAACATGGCCACTCAAGACAGGCTCGCTAGATTGAGAGCTGAGCATAATGTGTGTCTTGTTATAATCTGGGAGCATGAGTGGACCGAGTTAAAACGCACTGATGAGAGTGTAATCAGCTTTCTCAGACGTTACGATCCACCAGAGCCTTTGAACCCTCGTCATGCCCTCTTTGGCGGCCGTACAAGCCCCGCGCAGCTGCGTTGTAGTGTAGCGCCTGGTGAGAAAATTAGCTACGTGGATGTTACCTCGTTGTATCCGTTTGTAAATAGCACCTGTCGTTACCCCTTAGGTCATCCTCAAATAATTTTTCGAAATTTTCAAGACCCTAAAAACTACTTTGGGTTTATCAAAGCGGTTGTATACCCACCCAGAGCACTCTATTTTCCCATTTTACCCTATAAAACAAAGTCAGGCAAGCTTCTCTTTACTTTCTGTCGCACTTGTGCTGAAATGAACAACCAAGAGGGGGCGTGTAACCATAGCAACAAGGAGAGAGCTCTCACAGGTATGTGGACCACTCCTCAGTTTAACCTGGCATTAGAAAAGGGCTATCAAATAAGTCGAATCATCAAGGTATGGCACTTTGAGAAACAGAGTAACACAATATTCACAGACCATGTACATCATTTCCTGCGCAAAAAACAAGAAGCTTCAGGCTACCCATCAGATGTTGTAAGTGAGGAGGCTAAACAGCTTTACATCAAAGACTACCAGGCTAAACAAGGCATCACTTTAGACCCTGAAAACATAAAATTAAACCCTGCTAAAAGACAAATGGCCAAACTGTGTTTAAACTTCTTTTGGGGAAAATTTGGCCAGAGAAATAATCTCACACAGAGCAAACTCGTGAGTGACCCCGAGGAATTCTTTAACCTCATGTTTTCTCCAAAATACAAAGTGACCTATTTCTCTTTTGTCAGTGATGATGTAGCTCTTATTCAATGGTGTTATGGTGATCTCTGCACCCCACTCCCAAACTCCACAGATAACATCTTCATTGCAGCCTTCACTACTTCATATGGGCGTATGAAACTCTACAGTTACTTGGATCAGTTGCAGGAAAGAGCTATTTACTATGATACTGACAGTGTTGTTTATCTCACCAAACAAAATCAATCTGAACTACAATTAGGTAGATATTTAGGCGATCTAACAAACGAGTTAGATCAGGATGATTTCATTACAGTTTGTTGCAGCTGGACCTAAAAGTTATGGCTACATGACCAAAAAAGGTAAAGTTGTTTTGAAAGTAAAAGGGATCACACAAACACATGATGTCTGCGAAAGGGTCAATTTTGAATCTGTAAAGAACCTTGTTGACAATTACATTGATAACTGTGAAGGAGGGTCTACACTTGAGGCCCCTCAGCACAGTATCGTGCGTAATAAAGCAGGCTTTTCACTGCAAAATTCATCATTCCCCAAAAAATTCCGTGTTGTTTATGACAAGCGTAGATTGCTGCCAGGAGGTCTGACTTTACCCTTTGGTTATTGATTATTTTTACTTTTTACTTTTTATTTTTGTTTTGTTTTTGTTTGTTTAAAAAAAAATGTTTCAGCCTGCTTTAATCGAGTTTGATCCCAGACTTCATGTCCCATTTTCCTGTATGGTTGTCGGGCCTAGTGGCTTGGGAAAAACTTTTTTGTGAAATCTGTATTGGAAAACTGTGTACATGTTTTGAATAAGCTTGTTGACAATGTTGTGTGGGTTTATACATCCTTTCAGCCTCTGTATTCTGAGCTTCAAGAGAAAAATAAAAGCATTAAATTCATTGAAGGTCTCCCTGATTCTTTTGAAGATGAGAGCTTGTTTCCCTCACACCAGAGTCATCTCATTGTACTGGATGATGTTATTTTTCAAGCAGCTAATCATCCAGAAGTGGTCCTGATTTTCACTCAATACAGACACCATAAAAACATGAGCGTGATGATGTTGAGCCAAAATATGTTTCTACAAGGTAAACACAGTAGGACAATCGGTCTGAACACTACTTATATGGTGTTATTTAAAAACCCTTGTGATAAATTACAAGTTAATACACTAGCTAGACAAATATGCCCAGGACATCTGCAATTCTTCTTGGAGAGTTTTGAAGAAGCGACGAGAGAGCCACACGGATATTTATTGATAGATTTAACCCCCACCTGTCCAGAGCAGCTCAGACTGAGATCAGGGATACTACCGTCAGAACAGTTGTGTGTTTTCTTACCCAGGAAAAAATAAGAGAAACAATGTCTGTAAGATTGAGAAGAAACTTTGCTTTGCTGAAAACACTAACCACAAGCTCCCTTAAAATTCGTAAGGTTATTTTAGAAGAATGCTCACCTGATTTTATTCAGGCTATTTGCGAGATTTGTATGAATCTTTTAAAAGGAAATATTCAAATCACACAATGCTAACATAAGAAGTTGAAACGACACAAAGAGAAAATCAGACAGATGGCCAACAGACGTGACGGAGTCAGGAAGAAAAAGAAGCTAATGACTCAAAAAGGCGGCTTCCTCTTACCCCTCCTCACAACAGTTTTACCCATGGTAGCTGATTTAGCTATAGGCGCCATTCGCAAATAAAAATGCAGAAAATGTATCTGATCTCGCCTGAGCAGATCAAACGCTTACATGAAATGCATGCAAATGCTTCTTGGCCAAGCATCAGAGACAAAGCCGAGGATGAACTGGACAGTCAAATGAGACGTGTATTGGAGACTCAGGGTCTAAACCCCAATGAGAAAATAAAAAAGTATAACATGCTTTTCAAAAGTATCTCGCACTGGAGAAACAAAAACTGGATGAAAGCAAGCAAATAACGCTAAGACTCCCCGCTGCGCGTGAAGGGGAGACAGAGTGACAGGTCATATGACGGGCGCCACTACGAGCACGAAGAGAGCGAGGAGGGGGAGCAGTTGACAAGTGTTGATAAAGTTTTGCATGAAGTTTTAACCAACATAAACCCACATTCAAAGAGAAACACTGAATATCTAATGCGTAGAATATTAGCATCAAAGGCCACAGCGGATGGACTGAGGACGGTGAATTGATGCATAGACAAAACCCAATACCTGGAAGTCATATGCTCGACTTGATGAAGTGTTTAGCAAGCTCTCGGGCAAGTGTGAAACAACAGGCTGGAGTTCGCTTGCACGAACTTTGCTGGATCTAAAAATACCCCTGTACACTATTGGAAACTTATCGGCCAGAAGGGAAATAGCAGCACTAAAAGATGCAAGAGAAACAGGACAATACCACAGGTCATCCGAGGAAGATGTTATTGTTAAGAAAAAAAAGAAGAAAAGCAAGACAATTGCCTTATCACCCACATGGTTAAATTTCTGATGTAATCAAAAACCAAAAATAAAACATTATTGAGTCATTCCACGAAAATGGCACAATTTGAGTCCCTCTCACCTCTTATGATGTATTTCATCTATTGGGTCACCAAACTTTCAATTTAAACAGCTTTACATATATATTAAAATGTACCCTTTAATACAGTGTAAAAAAACTGAACTAATTTTTATCTTTTTATGGTAAATAATACAGTCTTTTCATTTGACACCACCTGTTTTGTCATGTCCCTCATGGCCTTGATGAAAGTTTACTTTGAAAATACCAAATAAAACTTTTTAAAAAGTCAATAAATTTTGATATCAACCTAAACATCTATTTGTGCTCTTTTGTTGTTAATATTTCTTTTTTTCAAATGTAATTGTTAATTATTCATTAAAATCACAATTATTTCTGTACCTGAGTAACCCCTCAACCCCGTTACACAAATGATCCCACCCCCATAAATACAATGGTGTGATCCAGAATTCCATATACATCAGGAAGTGACATCACTGAAGTCTTTTGGACAACAGGACCACAGAGACAGGCAAGTTGCTCCCATCTTTTCCTTTATTTTAGTCATTTATCCTGTGATATTGTGGTCGTCAACCTCAATGACTCAACACCGTAACATGAAAAAAAGATAGAAAACTATTACTTATGAAAAAGTTTTTTGTTAGTTCATGAATATATGGTGATTTTGAATTTCATGCATGCCATGTGCTCTCTGTCAGGTATTCACTACATTAAGCAGCGGCCAGTTTGTGCAAAAATCTCAACCCCGTCACACTCAACCCTGTTATGTTTTTGATTGTAACGGGGTTGTGAGATTGTGATGGGGTTGAGATTTTAATACTTTGGTTGTTAAGTTATCCAATTATTTAAATTAATTATTATTATATTCAGTCAACATTCTTATACTGCATGCATGCTGAATGTGATTTATGTTCCATGTTAAGGATGCAAGTAAGATGGCACCAACAACAGCAGCAGAAAGGCAAAGGAAGTATCGTGAACGCATTAAAGCTGATCCTGAAAGAAGGAGAGAAACCTGCAGAGTGAGCGTGAGAGATGGAGAAAGAATGTAGAGGCAGGGAAGAAGAAAGCAATTAATGAACTGAGTAAAGAGAACAGCGTAAGAAAAGAAAAATGTGGAGAGCAGCTTACCATAGGAGCAAGGAGAGGAAAGAAGTGCTCAAGAACTTGAGCACTGCTCCACAGAGTCCTGATCAGGGAGATCACCCAGAGCAGCCTTCACAGCCAAGATCTTCAAGGTTAGGGCAATGGGTACTTAACAGTGTTATAGTGAAAATGTCATTTTATGTCACTTTCACAATGTCATTTTAGAAACAGGGAGGGCAGGAGGAAAAAGGCATAACTTTCCAAACCCAAATCAACTTTTATTGCTTTATTTTATAGGCAACGTCTGGTGGCTCGGAAAAAGTACAGAACAGAAAAAATAAGCTCAAGAGGCAAATAGCGGAACTCCAGGAAAAACTTGAAAAAGAAAGAAAAAGCAAAGAAAATACAAAAAGGGTGCCAACGTTCAAAGAAATTTTCGGATTCCCCACAGTCGAAAATAACACGACTCACTTCACATTGCCCGTTAACCCCAAATAAAAAACCCTTACTTTTCCATGAATCACTCATTGAAGATATTAGGAATAAATACAAAAAAGCCACCAAGGACAGAGAAAGGCAGCTGATTGCCAAAGTTGCGACAGGAGAATTATAAAAAATACAGGTTGCAAAAGTTTGCAAGTGACTCCCTCGGATTTTCAAACAAGAATTTTAGACATCATGACAGTCTTCATTTTGAAAGAAAGAGGACCAGCAGGTTCACTGAAGACTTCAAAAAAAGAATCAAGGCATTCTATCTCATGGATGATGTGAGTAGAATGACCACAGGAACCAAACAAACACTCACAAAGAACAAATTAAAAATGCAGAAAAGGTTCCTGATGGACACAATGGAAAATATCCACAGAAGATTTTTGGCAGAAAACCCAGACCAGATGATATCCTATTCCTTTTCTGTCATCTTCGCCCCTTTTGGTTTGTGAATCCAACACTCTCTGAACATGACACATGCATGTGTAAGTTGCATGAAAATCGCAGCTTTCTGGCAGTGAAGCTCCGTCATTTGAAACTCATTGAGACTGCCAACATTGAAGAGTTGACAGAAAAGGTTTGCTGCAACTCATCCAGCAAGAGTTGCATGTATGGAGAGTGTGTCCATTGCAAGGACAAAACTGTCCACATCACAAGTGCATACAACAGCACCATAACCACATCATTTACCCAGTGGGTAACAGAGGAGAAGGAGATAGACAAAAAGGGAGAAAAGGCAACTGTCAAGGTGACAGTCAAAAAAAAACCTGTGGAGGGCACACAAGAGGACCTCATTGAGCTCTTCCAGAGCTTTGTAAAGAAATTTAAAATGCATCACTTTAATATCAAGCAGCAGTATGCCTTCTGCCGTGAGCTGAAGAACAACATGTCAGGGAGGAGGCTTTGATACATGTTGACTTCTCAGAAAACTACAGTTGTAAATACAGTTCTCAAGTTCAGGCGGTCCACTTTGGGGCTTCACATCAGCAAGCCACCCTTCATACTGGTGTGTTGTATGTTGGTGGACTCTCAGAGCCTGTGTGCTTTAGCACCATCTCCCCCAGTAGACATAAAGGCCCTCCAGCAATATGGCAGCACCTAAATCCTGTGTTAGATTACCTTCAAGGCCAACATCCAGAAGTGTCTGTGCTGCACTTTTTAGCGACGGACCCTGTACGCAATACAAACAACGAGGAAACTTCTACCTTTTCACTACAGAACTGGACAGAAGAGGATTCAAGGCTGGTTCTTGGAATTTTTTCGAGGCTAGTCATGGAAAAGGAGCACCAGATGGTGTCGGGGGAGCCTTAAAAAGAGCAGCTGACATGATGGTAGCAAAGGGGCATGACATCCCAGATGCAGAAGAGTTATTCAGGGCCTTGTCTGAAACAAACACAAGTGTGAAACTGTTCTTTGTGAAACGTGAAGATGTTGAGGAAGCTATGGAGAAAATGCCGAAGCAGATACCAGCTGTTCCTGGAACCATGAGAATTCACCAGGTCGTTACTGTAGCTCCAAGAGAACTGATGGTTCGTGATGTAAGCTGCATGTGCACAACACGGAAGCAGTTTAACTGCAAGTGCTTCAACACCCAGTGTTTCACTTTTGGCCAGAAGATAGAAACAGCTGTATCACAGACAGGTAGTGGGGGGAATCCAGAACAAGAAATCCAGTGCGAAAGTCCAGAGCTGATTGGTAAATGGTGTATTCTCAAATATGAGGCAGGGATAGCTCAGTAGGTAGAGTGTCTGCCCCATGATCGGAAGGTCGGGGGTTCGACCCCACTGAACGGCTACCCTGAGGTACCCCTGAGCAAGGTACCGTCCCTACACACTGCTCCCCGGGCGCTGCACTGGTGGCTGCCCACTGGGTGAATGGGTTAAATGCAGAGGAGTAATTTCCCTTCGGGGACTAACACAACACACTTTACTTTACTTTACTTTTGATGATGATTTGTATCCAGGCATCATTGTAAACATACAAACAACACAAGTCCAGGTCAAATGCATACATCATGTTGGCCGCATCAGGATGATATCCTCTGGTACCTGTTTGATGATGTCCTTGAACTCATTCCACCCCCACAGGCTGTGACAAGGCGCCATGTGGAAGTCTTGAAAGAGGTGTGGAACCGACTCACAAGATGAATTCATGAAACAACCAGCACATTCATGCATATATACAGACACACAAACCTATGCAAGCACACACATGCAAAAACACTCTGACACAGACACAGGCACTGATACAGACAGACACATTGAAATCGTTAACTGATTATTATTGTTATTACTTCAACCAGTTCATCAAGTTCAATTGTATGTTATCGGAGCAAGGATGAGGTGACTTTTAGCACACCTCATGAGGCTCTCTTATGCATAGACACACACACACACACACACACACACACACACACACACACACACACACACACACACACACACACACACACAACACACACACACACGCATTATGTTACATTTGAGCAATTCACTTTACAATGTTTGTTAGTTGTTAATATGCTGTTGTGGTTGTTTTTACTTGAGATTAATAAAACTTAATTCTACTGCAATTTGTATCTGGTGTCCTTCCTGTGGTTACAAAGTGAGATATAATGCTAATGGAAAGCCCTATACATTGAATTTAAGAGTAAACAACTGTTTATATGTAAAGCTGTATTTGTCTCTTCAACCCTGTTACCATCTTCAACCCTGTTATGCTAGTCTCAACCCCGTCACACCTACATTTTTATATATAATTTTCTTAAAATGTTGAAAAAAATAATTTAATCTTTGCTGATTTCTGTCTAAAATATTGAGCGCTATCATATGATCATTGATTTAGATTATAATTCTTAGTTACTCATTAGTTACATTTCAGGATTTAAGAGAGTAAAAATGTGTGATTTTATGTCATTTTTCTATGTAAAATTATTGAATTAGTATGGGTGACATCTAACTAATGTAAACATATTGATTTCTTTAGAAATACATTTTATGATAATATTCAGAGAGCCTCCAAAGTGTCCATAACAGGGTTGAAGAATTACAGTCACTACATCTTAAAAATATGATCAATAATAAAAAAAACTAATGCCTGAGATGGGAAAATGCATTTTTCTGATAGTTAAATATATCCTTAATGATGTGGGATATACATATAAATAATACATTTTGGTAAAAAATGTGAAAACATCCAAGTCCAATTTTAACCATTCTCGTGGAATGACTCTATTATTATGTTTTTAAAGTTAATTGTCTCTCATGTTTTTCATTTAACAAAAAGCACAATACACCACTTTTTTTTCCCAGAAACTTTTTTTTAGTTTTATTGAAAATAATTTTTTAGCACAAATGACAATCATTAAAAGCTTTCAGAGAACACGAAGTTTGATTAAATTTGCTAGCTTTACATATTAATACACATCTGATAAATCGTTTTACAAAACACGAGACCATGCTATCATTTTTGTTTTGATTAGAGCTATATAAAGCAAGTACATCATCATAAGTCTTTCCACGCGATTTCTGGGCTAAAAAAAAAATACAATGCTGTCCGCATACTGTAGACAGTGTGGCCTGTAGTTGTCTTTGATGGAAAGATACTCATTTAGCATGCTTTTTCAAAAACGTTACAATGCTTTTGGGGTAAAAAGGATAATCCGGTGGGAATCCGAACGAATCATAAAAACTCGCACCTCCATCTTCATCTAATGAAATCGCCAGCCAATGAATTCCAGGTTTGTTCCTTGGATCTGTATTTATGATCATATATGTAGGCCGTTTAAATGAGCGTTTGAGTAATGTTAATAATTCATCTTCTGCATATACTCCAAAAAAACTGTCGCCGACTAGCAGCCTCATGACACTCTCCAACTGATGATTGTTCATGCTTCAATAAAAAAAGCTGAAACCTGTCAGTAATAATCAACCAAAACTTGTCTTTTGGAATTGATCTCGAGAATGGAATCATAACATGCATAAACGATCAGCATCGTTGTGTGAGGCAGCGGCACTCTGAAACGCATTTCAAGTCTCAAGTTGCCATTTATTATCAGTGACAACGCTTGGCTGTATATCCTTGTTCAAACTCCTGTCTGTCAATGCACAAGGACAGATCTTTCAGGTTTCTTCCAGTAGCGGTGTACAGGCTGTAAAACTCTCTGACGGAGTGATTCTCACCAAAATTGGGTTGAAACGCTTTGGCTGGTATTTGTTTACTCTTATGACACAAAGCCAAAAACTCTAAATTGTTATGCTGGAAATTGAAAGGGCATAAATCATATCGAGCCTCATGGTTAACCATGCCTATTACTAGATAACGGGGCAGTGATCCCAGAAACAGTAACAGATTCTCATGATGTGATATCCGCGAATTCTCGGGTATTGAAAATGTTTTTACATTAATCCGGGAGATGGGATACAATGCATTGGCTTGCATGAGAGCGGATGTGTGACCTACGCGCACAGCAGGGGACACCGTGACTTTTCTTACGAACAATGACGCCCAGAATATTGAGATGGTAATTGGCATTTTGAGGTGCCATAAGGCTAAAAGCATTGCTGGCTCTCGTGAGCTTAACCCTCAAATCCACATTATTGAGCAGTAATCTTTCACAGAAAAAAATGTCAGAGTGTAAGGGGCCCATGACATGAAACTCTCGTGAACGCTCGCTATAGACAGCTCGACGGACTAATCCTTTGTTAGGGCCGTTATTGACAACATGAGAGTCATGGGCGCCAGCAGTATCTTTGTAAAACAGACCTGCGCTAAATTGAGTTTTCAGACTTCTGAGTAATTTAAATATGTCTCGATTATAGCCCTATATGGGTGAGTTGAGCTGGCTTGAGAAATCAGTCTATCGCCCAATGTCACGTCACATTGCGAGAAAATGGTGTTTAAAGGGTAATTTATAATTCCAACATTAGCATCTGCATCAATATCAGTCCCGTCTGGGTTCATCATTTTCAGCCTTAAACTCAGTAGTGAGTCATTTAAATCCAGGTAATGCAACCCGTTTCCAGGCACATAAAATTCCAGAGGTCCCCGATCAGTGAGCGCTGTTACTGGTAAAATTTCTGAATAACATTTATCCTCGATTGAAAACTGAGTCAGTGGTGCTGTAAACAGATCCAATTCGCTCAAGGTGCATTCGCTTGATCGTTCGTGAAGTAAAGACATTGTTGCTTGTTCTTAGTTTTTTTTAGAAAATATCTTGCTTAGACTTGCGTCCTGTACGTCTGACGGTTTTACCAGTCTGTCTCTTTTTGACAGTTTTTCTCGGCTTTTTAAACTCTGCCAGTCTTTGACCCGGAGGACGTTTTAAGGGTCTACGTGAAATTATGCTTAGCCCCGAGCCCTCTTGGCGTTCTGGTGTGTCCGATCAAGTCAAGTTGCCGACAGCAGAAGTCAACACATCTGAAGCTATGCTTTTGACAGCCGTTTTCAAATGAGGTTTTGCTATGCTCACACCCCGCTTTATGAATGGCATTACAAATCTAAACAATTTTGAGAAAATAGATGCTATTCCTCATCTGTAAATTACAGGTGCACCTAAAAAGCCAGGCAGGCCGTTACCAGCTTGGGTTTTGTAATACCGTATAAATCTATTATTATCCATATTGTTATGAGTTATGGCAGATCCTTGACAGGCCGGAAATGTAGCTTGACTATCGTTTTACCGTAGGTAAAGTTTACAGGCTTGTTCTGATCGGTTTTGATTTCAATATGGATATTTTCGATGTGTTTGCAAGCAACAGGAATGTAGTCTGGTTTGTTAAAACACAGGGTGATAATATCTCCGCAATTACCCTCTATTTTGACAATACGCAGTAGGGGGGAGTAGCTATCACCCACGAGCTGTAACGCTGCTATATCAGAGTAACAGAACAGGTGATAACACCCCGCCTTTATATCTGCTGGATATGGGTCATATTTGCGCTCGAATCGCTGCCAGACACCTGCTGGTACACCAAGCATATATGCAAGCGGTGGGAAAAACCTGAGCTGATATATGCCTCCAGATGTGAATTCAAACTTTTTAACAATTGGGTGATATTTTAGATAAATATCCGATTTGATACGCCTAAGGCAGGCTTCAACCTCTTATCTCAGCGTGTTAGCGTCCTCATAAAAGCCGTTGCGTATTTTCGTCTTAACCACATCATCAGGCCTCTGCTCAGCATCACTCCTTTTCCTCCATTCAAAATAGGGATATGAAATTTCAGTGAAAGACACCTCCCAGGCCCCATCGAGATTGAGAAGCTGGGCCAAATTAACACGGAAGCTGCTGCTGGTATTATTTTTAAATACATTCAAACTTGCGTTTGATGGTAGCGTGACATAAAAACCTTGCGATCTGACAGCCATGCTAACCCTGTTACCAAGATGAGAGTGAGGTCCGGAGTTTGTTATGTGAGGTTTTTAAGCTCACTGGCTTTAACCCAGCTATTAAACTTTTCAGGCCAGTTTCTCCATTTCACCAGGAAATAAATCTGCCCCCTCTGCTCATGCTCGTAAAAACTACCGATAATTTCTTCCCCATCATAATCTTTGATTTTATAAACAGGAGGGTCTCTAGGTATGCATTGGTCGATAGTAAATATCTCACCAGTGAAGGTTTGCTCATACCACTTATCAAACACACCTCTAACTTTAGACAGCCTCACGTGAACTCCCTTTTTAAATTTCATGGGCTTTTTTCTACAAGGAATAGAAGTGCCATATAGGTTTTGAAATACTAACGTTGCGTTGTCTGAATTTACTTCATTTGGGGCCATTTTTATGGAACGATGATAACTAGTGTTATAGCTGTGTAATAAATCTTGTAACACATCGACATATCGACGTGTATTTGCAGCTGTGAAATAACTATACATTTTACTTTTAAGAGTTCTATTAAACCTTTCACAGACTGAGGCTTTTAGATCGCTCCCTGTAGCAAAATGATTTATACCATGCTTTTTCATTAAAGATTGAAAACTGGAATTAAAAAATTCCTTACCACTATCTGTTTGTAGCTTTTCAGGAATTTGGCTATCTTTTAAGACAGAGTCAAAAGCCTTAGTGACTTGAACACCTGTTTTGTTTTTCAAGACTATTGCATAGGCTTTTTTAGAGAAAACATCTATAACTGATGTTCAAAGGTTGTTGAACTCAAATGATCTGCTAGTGTGTGGATCAGGTTTTAGGGTGGTTTACCATTTCCTGCCCTGCGTAAATATTGATAGCCATCGTTATGCTCGGATAACGCTCTCATATCACAAAGGTCTGCCTGGTATTGATTAAGAGGTCTGGGCACAAACGCGATTTCTCGGAAAGCGCAGGCGTGCAGCTCGGTGTAAGGTGTAAGCATCCTGCTCTGACAGGAACTGTTGAGCTGTTTGCACGTTAATCTTTGTACCAGTTTCATCCTGTACACTTTTAATCAATTTTTGCACACCGCAAAAACTACCAGGGTGAGATGGGTCATAATATGCTTGTTTCAATAGAATCTGCTCTGCCATGTGTGATCTTTGAAGTTATGTTTAACTATGATTTTATTTCATGATCGAGCGGTTACTTATTTCATGTAATGAGTTTACAAAAAATATTTTATTTGATGTAATTAAAAACATTACACTTTGATTCTAGTAAAACAAATAATGAGATTGATTCTTGCAATGCTTTTCCAAACAGGTTTTATTTGATGTAACGGTTTTCCACAAACAGTTTTATTTGATGTAATGAAAACACACTACTTTTGAAACGGGTAAAAACAAAACTGGAAAGTAAGAAAACAAACAATAAAAAAACAAAGCTAAAAAAGTAAGAAAAAACAAAAAGAAGAAAAACAAAACATTTGAGAAAAATAATAGGCAAGAGAAGAAAAACGATTACTAGGAGAGCCACAGTGTGTAATTCTCGTCTAGTACTTTATGAATTACGGTCCTAGTCACCTCAGTGACGCTGGCGTCAATTTCTTGCAGCGTGGCCTCAATGTCGCGGGCATCTCTGAGTTCAAACAGATATGCCTGGGCAACGCCTCTGACTTGAGCCGCTGGTGGTGAAAAACCCTCTAACCGCAAAATTTGTAATAATGTGTTGGTGAAATGTCCATTCCATAATCTTTTGCAGAGTTCATCATAGTACCTGAAAAAGTAATATTTTTCCAGTGGTAAAAGACAAGAATGTCGTCTCTGCGAGGGGTGGGAGACCTCACATCCTTGACATCCTTGACAGACATCTTGCCGGTGTTGGCAATCACCGAGTCCGGTGATTGCCAACCGAGAGCGGCGAGTTGCGGATGGCTGGGCGAGTTCCAGCCTTGAGGGGATGAGGGTGGAGGCCGAGTATCTGGAAGTATAGCGGCCGGAGACGCTGAGGCCAGATGCGGGCTCTGAGGTGGGGTATCCAGAGCCATCGGCGGGGCTATGTATAACGTGGCGGGGTATTTCCAACTAGGACCAGTTCAAGTGTAGTTTTACTCAGCTTAAAAAGCTCTAATATTTTCCCACTCTTTTCGCCCACCATCTTCAGCCAGTCCTGAGTGGGAATTCGAAGCATGGTGTTGAAAACACCAGACTAGGTGTTTAAAAGGTCCAACACAAACTCATCCGTGTGAGCATCATAGGTTGTTTGCCGACTGGCTCTAGAAATCCACCGACAAAATGGCGTGCTTTTCGTCTCCCACTGCGTGTATGTGACGGTTTTTCTCGCCATGTTTAAAGGCCGGTGCTGATGGTGTTGTTGGTAGAATGGTGGAAACGCGTGGGCCTCTTTGAAAACCGGATGCGTCTGCGTCTGCTGGTCCCTGGTTCGCGGTTGCTGCGAACTGGTTTGCCGCAGGCTCTTCTGAACTTCAGGGGTGGCGATGAGGGTCAAAACAGCCCAGTCAGAGGAAGTAAAGGTGATCCGTGGTGTTAGCGGGCCAAAACTTTCACCTGCTTTTAGCTGGTAGAAATAGATTATCGCTCTCTCTAAGGCTGAAGGCATAGCCCCAAAACCCACCGGTGCTGAGTCTGAATTTCTCCTCCATTGTATTAGTAGGGGCTGGCTGAACCCTACAAAGATGCAATCGTGTTTGTTCTGTTGGCGTGGCGGAGGCTCTGTAGCTAGTTACTGGGGTCTGAGAGACCACAGTGAGGTTGGCAGGTCTGGCGTCCATGTTGTTTGCGAAAAAAGAGAAAAGTCTTTTTTTTTTCTGAGAGAAAAAAAAAACAGTTAAATTTAAGCTGAAATGTTAGATTATTTTTCCCGAACCTGTATCCGATTGGCTAACCGGGGTGCGAGGGGAGCCGCCCCTTTGTTATGTGATTGGCAGTGGGGCGAAGTTAGACATGCCTCGGAGGCGGAGTTGGTCTCCGGCGCAAATTTCGAACGAGGTAAGCAGCATTCGGGAGCTGAGCCGGGGAGTAGGACAGACGCTTTTCTCTGTGCGCTGGCTGCGGTTCGGTGCGAGTAAGAGCGAAGGGAGAACTTAGGCTGTGCGCTGAATTTGAGACGGAGCTAGTAAGAGGGCTGGTTTGAAGAAAAAAGACTAAAGATTTTTTTTCAGGAGTATTCCCTGTTTTCGAATATAAGGTTTTGAGAACAGAGGGGTCCCTAACAAGTTATTCTAGGGGTTTTTTGTTGCGCGTATTTGGATAAAAATACGGAGGGTTTTTTCAGGAGGTTTCCTGCTTATTTGCCTAAGGGGTGAGTGGGAGCCGCGGTGAGCTTATGCTTGGGGGATCGCGAGAGTTTTTTGCGACTCTGACTTTGATTCTAAATCTCCTTGTTCGGATTAAACAAATGCAAATAAATTGAAATAAAGTTTTCCAACGAGGCATGCAACCTGTATGTCTCGCCATACTGAACTTTACAAAAGCACAAGTTTAACTAAGCACTTTTACTCTGGTTTAACACATTTTCACACACACACACACACTAACACACAAGCACGGGCCCAGACACAGGCGCGCGCATGAGCGTGCACAGACACACAGGCTTGGGCGCGTGCACGCACGCACACACGCACTGACCCACCCAGCATGAAAAAAGTAAAAACTTTTTAATGGCTTAAAAATAAAGAATGCTATTTGATATAAAAACTTCAATAATTCAAATAATATAATATAATATAATTATTTTGGGTCACAAAATAAACTTTTAAGATATTTTCAGGCGAGAATGTAGCTGTATAAAGTTCAAATATCTGCTCGATTTATCAAGACATCACATACTTGCAAAAATGCTCCAACATTTTCGGAGACGTCCATTTTTTTCATGCTTTGTGGCAGCATTTGAACATCTGTGGCATCTGTTAATGTCAAATCTAGCCTTTATTTAACACCATAAGCAAACTCTATGTTACAATGATTGCACAGCCATTAAGGATCAAATCAGTTTCTGAAAAATGTTCTGTTTTTTCTCCCTCTGCTTGCTTCTTACTGTCTTTGAGGCTCAGGACCAGCACTCCTGTTGTTGGACAGAAAGACATCAACTCAGTGGTAAGTATTTTGGTTTTCCAATATATTAGCAACTGTCAGTGACATTTATATTAATCAGGCTGAACTTTAATCATACTTTAGATCAGCCTGTTTTACTTGTTTTATTTGTGCTTTGGTTTGGGGAAGTTGTTTCTTTACTGATCTTTTCCTGTCTTCTGTTATTAGACTTGAGATGTGACTGCACTATGCTGTTGCTGGTGACCACAGTTAATTCTACAAGACACGCTGTGTAAGTAAACAAACAACAACAGTTTGGTCTGCATTTCTTGAAAGATCACATCCCCCAAACTTAGTTTAGAGGGTCTACACTGTATATAGTGAAGTCTGCAAGTTTTCTAACAGCAAAATTTGTTTTGTGCCCAAATCATTTCGCACATCATTAGAATGAAAGTTATTGGCCATGTTTGCATAGCCCTTTTTAAAATGATGCTTTCATGACATTATTGTATGTTGGGTGGTGGTCAGGGCTATCCAGACTGACAAGTGGGACACAGAATGTCATCTCTCCGGTGGGGAGGGAGCCAGAGATTGTCTAAATTGGAGTCTGTTTTATACCAAATGCAGAAAAAAATGTTTTAAGAAAGCAATTAAGTTCATGTTCCAAAAAATATGATTGTTTGCTTGCAGGACAGCAGGAGAGATGAGGCCTCCGTCACAGATGGTGTGGTCAGTGAAGATGGTCGCCTGCAGGTTCAAGCTCATTGCATCTCCAACCCACATCCACTGCCACTGTACTTAAGGGAAGTTAAAGACTTTCTTCTGCACCTACATTTGGATCACCTCGATCCATGACAGTCATTCAGGCAGTAATGCCTGGACTGGAAACAAGCATCCTTAAAATAATACAACATTCCAGCTCCTGTGTTGGAATGGAAAACAAATGTGTTGTTTAAATTAGAGACTGCATTTGTGACAGAACAATAAATATTTTATTTTGATTATACAAGTAATTTAAGTACAAAACAAACTTGTGGTAGGCCTAAACTTATTTTCAGAATAATTACATCTGAGACTTTGTTTCATTGTAAGATTATAACAGTGATGGCAATATAATTGTTTGTTGTTCAGCAGAACAGTGTCCAGTATGTTGGCTGTTATACTTTGTTGTGTTTGAAAATAAAAGTTGGGCTCATTTTAACATCATTACAAAAATTGTCAATAGTGTGTATATATGTTTGTAAATAGTTCATTTGGTACACTTTTACCCTGAGGTTTCGGTTGCACTGTCTCCTTGTGGGGTATCTTAAAGAGTTACCTTGTACATATGGAATATATAAGGGAGTGTAGAGTTGTCGCTCACTCAGAGAACCAAGGTTACAGTGTATCATGATCACTTGTTACATGAATTTTATCATTCTCAGACATATTTTGGACAAGCCAAAATCTATGTGTCTACTGCTATCATTAAGGCTAAGACCTGTTTGCAGTCAAAACATCCTTCACTGATACTGTGTGAATAGTATCAGTGAAGTATTCTTTAGAGTTTTTTTTTTTAAAGAGTGCAACCCTAAATAGGAAACATCTTTTCTAATATGGTGGGTCTGGGACATCATGTATTAGTTGAGCTGCTAATTAAGGAGACTATATAGAGTATAAAGCGGATGAAGGGTGAAGATGGATATAATAAAAAAGAAAACAGGGAGAAATTTACACAGTGGAGCCACATGTGATGGTCCAGGTGACCACACACACACACACACACAAACACACACAAATGAAAATATGCCTTTTTCCTTTGTACACATAAATTCACAGTGAAGGCATGATTGAGGTAACAAAAGGGTACTCAGCTCTTGGGAGATGAACTGAAGCTAATAAATTCATTAAAAACCCAACTCCCCTTAGGCTACACACACAAAAACTGCTATCATCCTTTGCTGCCTTCTGTTTTACGTGGGGGAGGAGTTTGGGTAACTAGGGCTGCAAAACTGTGTGTGTGTGTGTGTGTGTGTGTGTGTGTGTGTGTGTGTGTGTGTGTGTGTGTGTGTGTGTGAGTTTGTGTGTGTGTGTGAAAATGAGAGAGGACAAAACTAAGGGAAGGCTAAAGAAAAATGAGTGAATACAGCACAGCTACAAGGGATGGATGAAAAGGGAGAACATGCAAATAAGGAGCGATATTAACACTAGAAGTCCCAGGCTTTTCTAACCCTCTGTCAGCCAAGTGGAAGCTAACTTGGCTAGTCTGTTAGCATCAATTCATATGTAAATTGGGTCGTTACCTGAGAATTGTGGAGGGGAGTGGGGGTGTGTGAATGATTGCTGATTTCTAACTGCCAACTGCCTCTTTGTTTGTGTGTGGGGAGGGGGAACTGCTAAAAGCTGTGAACTTCATTTTGTGTTCGTCTTGATGCATTCTCAATCATCCAGGAAAATAAATCTCAAAAAGATTTATTGATAAAACAGTACAAAAAAAAAAAACAATACAAATTTCTACAAAAACAACCATTTGTACACATATTTACAGATAATAATAAAAAGTGAGTGAGTACATTTCAATCACTCACAATCCTGGCACTGCCATGGTATCTGTAGTCTGCATTTACCACATGTGTATCTGTAGCAGTGAACACATCGCACAGTGGCATGATTGTTCTTGCATTTGTGTTTGACCTGACACGTGGCTCTTTTTCCAGGGCTAGGTGTGGAGGGTTGTGTCCGGCAACTGTTCTTTTCTTGCCTTCTTCCCAGCCATATGAGAGTTAGCCAACTCTCTTGCAAGCTCCACCAGGAAGTCCACCCGTCTTTCCTGCGTCCCGGTGCATGCTTGATACAGCACATGTGCATTCAGTGCTGCCATGTCAATCATGTTATAGAACACGGCAACTGGCCAGCGCTGTGTTCCTCTGCGGACCGTGTACTCCCGCACCATCTGGTCCATCACATCCACGCCACACTTTGTGGTGTTGTAAAGGGTGACAGTGTTTGGCTTCCTTTTGGTGGTGTTATCAGTCTGAACCACGCTGTGCATGCTGCTAAGAATATAGACTGTCTTCTTCCGTTTGGCCGCATACGCCGTCAGCGTGGCAGCAGAGGTTGAAAACACCTAAGAAATAAGATAAATTGTTATTTCCATAGCACTTTTACACACAATGAAACAGATAAACATAGAACCACAAAAGACCTGCAGCCTACCTGAGTGGTGAATTCATTGCGATCTGTGTATCTAGCGGATTGAGGAATTTCCCGGCGAATCTTGTTGACTGTGCCGAGGATGGTGGTTTTCCGTCTAAGAAGTTTTTGCGCAAGTGAAAGCGATGTGAAGAAATTGTCCGTGGTAACATTTCTGCCCTTGTCTAGGAATGGTTCCATCAGCCTCATCACTACATTTTCAGACAGTCTCTCCCCACTGGGACGATTGGGGTCCTTGCCAAGATATGGGAGGACATTGCAAATGTACTTGGATTTTAGGTCGCAGGCCACCCAAAACTTGATCCCAAACTTGTCAGGTTTACTTGCAATATACTGCAGGAAACAGCACCGAGTCTTTGATGGGAAGTGCTGTTCATCAACGGTGATATGTAGACCAGGGTTGTAGGACGTGATGCAGTTGGTGACAAATGATCCCCACACACTGGAAATTGCAGCGAACTTATCAGTCTTTGCTCGATCCCTGCGGGTGGACCTGTCATCAAAGCGTAGGTGTTGCATGATGTCTTGGAAGCGGTTACGTGGCATAGTTCCAATGATCTGTGGGTTTCCCAGGTTTGCTGACCAGCAGTCACGTAGTGATGGAACCCTAGTAACCCCCCGCAAGATGACAATTGAAATAAATGCCATTAGTTCAGGGAGGTCCATGAACCAATGAACATCCTCCGTTTGCTGTGCATGTTGAATAGTCCATTCTTGAATGCTATGAAGCATGTCAAGAGTGATGAAACACAGGAAGCTCTGAAGGCGACTCAAGATACTTTTCCTGGCCTTAGCCATTGGCTCTCCATCTGCAGCGTACGCTTCTATTGGGGTGAAAGGGAGACAGGTCCCCACCTGTTCTTCACGTCACACTGTGCCATCTTTCGCTGTCTCAGTCCCCAAACAAGCTCTCTTTTTAGGTTGAGAAGCAGTCTCCTCATCTGCAATGTGAACAAATTCAAATTGTGAGCAATGGGAAGGTCAAACGAAATTGAAATATTCACTGTACCACCTAGTCCAGAAGGTATCTGCCAAGGCTTGAAGTCTTTTCCACTGATTCTTGAGCAGATGCACTTTTGAGAACACACTTACAGTAGGAGGAGGATCTTTTTGGGTCAGCAATATGGAAGGTGTTCTAATGAAAGGAGCCTCTGGGTCAGTAGAAACTGGTAATAATAGCCTCGCATTGAAAATGACACTCACCTTGGCCATGAACATGGTTAAGACCTCATGAGTGAGTTTTGCACGACCAACCTGAAGAAGCATAGAATCTAAAATCCGTCTTGCAGTTCCAATCATGTCCTCCCAAGTCCCGCCCATATGAGAGGAGTGAGGTGGGTTAAAAACCCAAGTGCATTTTTGTTGAAGAAGGTAATCTTCAATGCCCTCATTGCAGGGATTCATTTTCAGCTCTTCCCGTGAAATTAGTCCCACAGTCTGAGCAAAGCTGTTTATTGACATTAGCTTGTCAGGGTAGGTGTGGAAAAACAGGACTCGTATGCAGGACTCCTTTGAAGAAGACAGTGGATTTATTTACAGTGAGGCAAAGGTCCAACAGTTCAATATATATATGAAGTGATGGCTGCCCAGGTGTGGTCTCCTCCTTCTCCTCCTAGTAGTGCTCGTGGCCGTGAAGTGAAAACATACGTAGTGACTCCTTCCAAAACAGTAATCCAAGTGGCAGTCCAGCTCCCGTGATTTCTCTCTGTTTCTCTCCTAGTGGCAAACATACAAACACACACACAGTAACTACGCAATCCATAGCTCAAGGTAAACTGCCACAAAATACATCCACGCTGCTCAGCGCTGACTGAAGCTCGATCGTCCCGTTAAGAAGGCAGCCCCGAAGATGGCGGATAGTTGCCTACAGCTGGTCGGCTCCGATCAGCAACAGGTGCGGCCGGCCTCAGCGCGGGAACACTCTCGGGAACGCTCGTCACCGCTCAGAGGTAAACAATCCCGTTATGAGAGAGAGCGAGAGAGAGAGAGGGGGAGGGAGCAATACACAGACACACACTATAACACACGGGCAGGCAGCCCAACGAGGGCTGTCGGACCATGACATAGCTCTCATGAAAAAAATTTTCCACAGTGCATTTGTAAAGCTTGAAGACATCATTGTTTCAATAACCTCAATGGGTGGCTCGAGTGAACATGCATGGATATTGAATACAAAAGTATCAATCATTATGTTCCAGCTAACTCCAACACTGCATCAGACTGGTAAGTCATCCACAAAAAGATGAAGGTTTTTTACATTGTCTGCTCTTTGATCTGCAGGAAATGCATTCATTGCTTCTGCTCAGTTTAAGGCTATTTTGTGCAGAGTGATAATAGATACAGCCAACATCTGCGCTGTCCAATCAGAACATCAGTGGTCTCTGCTGCAGTAGCAAAAGACCAGAGGCCGTTGTCTACATAAAAGTCTCTTTCTACAAAATGCTTTGCATCTCTGTCATATTTATCTTCTTGGTGCATTGCTGCTTACCGCAGAACAAAGATTGCCACTGCGGGTGATGAAATGTTTCCAAAAACATGAAGGCGCAGACGATAATCCACCACATCTTTACTGAGATCATTATCCCGATACCACAGGAACTGAACGAAATCTCTGCAGCCTTCATGAATAGCAAAACATCTGCTGAATATCTGTGGTTATGGCCACAAGTTCTTTTCTGAATCTAAGGAAACACCAACAAGACTTGTGTTAAGGTCTGCTCCAGAAAGCAGGACCTCATTTAGAGAGATTCCATCATAATGAGCACTGGAATCAAATACCACTCAAATCTTGTTTGTGTTTCTTGGGAATGATAAACACCAGACTCCTGGAGTGGTGGTGCAAGTTCAACGTGTCCTTTGTGTAACATCTTTTGCTCTGTGAAATCTATTTTTATTTCAGACATCTTATCTAAAGTCTTCCGCAGTGAAACCAGACGGTACTGAGCATAGCATCGGTTGTTGGGCCAGACGTTTACGTGAGTGCTGGAAAGGAAGAGGAGCAACCCATCTTTTGGATCATCTTGGAAGAATTCCTCTTCCATCTTCTGTAGAAAGACTGACTCCTCAGTGGAGTGTGATAGCTGTTTGTCATTTCCTGTGGTACTGAAGATTGTTTCTCCAAGATTAGTCACTGTTGATGCATTTTGGATGTCTTCATTAGGTGAGATTATCTTTCCATTATCTATGCCATTAGGATTTTTTCTTACCTGTATCTTATTCTCACACATGGCCAAGTGACTTGGTCTGTTTTTTTCCCAGGATGCAGGTTTTCATAGCACTCACTGTAGTTGTGTTGTGTGCACCTCCTATGCACACCTCTCCAACAATGTACCACCCAAGGTCTAAGCGTTGGGCATATTGTGTGTTTAGTGGGCCGTTATAATGGTCTCGAACCTGAGCCCTGATAATGTCTCTTCCCAGTAGAAGAAGGACGTCTGCATCTGGGTCAAGGAATGAAATCTTGTCTGCTACCCTTATAAGATAATGGCAGTGATATGCAGCTTTGGGTATTGGTATCTCTGACCTGTTGTTTGGGATTTCATCACACCCTATTAGTGCAGGCAAGGGCATAGTGACTTTTCCACCCAACGATTTTACTGTAAAACTGTGAGCTCTTCTTCCAGATGCTTCTATAACTCCTGCACAGGTTTTCAGTGTGTCTGGCATGGATGCTCCCTTGAGACCAAACATATCGAAAAGATCTGGCCAGCGGGACAGTCCTTTGGTCATCTAAAATAACATACATTTTCTGCTGTAGCAGAAAATGTATGTTGATCTTGATGACTTTTTGGGTACACATTCACAAGACAGATCTTTGAGCAGGATTTCCCTTGAAACCCATTACCACATATCTGGGTACATCTGGATGTGACACTTGGTGGCTCTTTGTGAGACCTCTCCCCACCATTCTCTGTTGAGGAAATAGGAACGGTTTTTGAACATGAAGCTGGTCCAGGGTACAAATCTGTTTATCACTGTCACATTCTCTGCATTTAATGGTGGCTTCACAAGATTTGGCTCGGTGAGTTGTAGAAGCTATTGATATGTTTTTCTTATGCACAGAAATAGGTCTCATTTGATTTGACTTCTTTCTTCTGTAAGAATTTGTGAAGAGATTTGGATAATTAAAAGTTGGATCATTTCTTTCTTCAGCCTCTTTGCAGATTAACTCTTTGAAATAGGAGAAAGGAGGAAAGACAACATGATAATCTCTCGTGTATTTGCACCTGTGAGACAACCATTTGTCTTGGAGATATAAAGGAAACTTTTCCACAATTGGCTACACACCTCTTGCTGTATCAAGGTAGGATAGACGTGGCAGGTAACCCTCTCGATTTGCAACATCAAGTTCAGTAAGCAAGGCAGCCAGTTTTTGTAGTTTTTGACTCCCTCTATTATGGATCTTGGTAAAACTCAAGTTTACAAAAGAGAGCTCTTTCTATCACCTCTAGAGCACCATATTTTTATTTAGTCTTTCCCCAATCACAAGTCCAACATTAGGTTGTCTGATATTTACAGATCGTATTCTGATTGGATGCTCACCAGATTCTTTACCCAGATTAGCAGATCCATTTCTTCAGACAGACTCAGGGTTTGAATTGTGTTGATGAACATTTCTCTCCAGGCTTCATAGTGTTCGGGTAAGTCATCAAACTTTGTTAGACCTAAAGAAACTAGCCGGGATCTGGTAAGGAACTTGGCAAGATCTGTAGATGAATCATTATTGTTGGAGCTGTTTGGATGTAATCTCTGTCATCTCCTTGAGATGACAGACTTTACTGTCTGTCATCTAGTTGATCCAAGATGGCGGCGCACACTGCTGCAGCGGCTTACAGCTCTCCGTTTCAGTACTCCTTTCTTTTGTTTAGTTTGCTTAGTTTGTACATCCTTCTTGTTTCTTTTTGCACTATCAGTTCTGCTTTCAAAATGCGCTACACCCACCAGGGCCTCATAGACATCAGTGACCAGCATCAAACATCTGTTTCATTGGACTTTCATCTCACGCACAACATCCCAGATCACATAGCGAGACCACCGGTCTCCCCGTGGATTGTTATCGGGTCTAGGCAGCGGCGCAGACGGAGGGAGACGAAGCAAAAGTGGGGCCGCAGGTCCGGCGTCATGCTGAGGCTAAAAAACCAACCACACAAGCCACCTCTGCCAAGCCTCTATCTCGCCAATGCCAGATCTCTTGTGCAACAAACGGATGACCTGCAATTACAACTAGTGGGAAATCGCTATGTTCATGACTGCTGTGCAACAACAGGACAATTATAAACAGTCACTGCTCCCCGAACCTCAAGTACATGTCAGTAAGATGCCGGCCTTTTTTTCTACCGAGAGAGCTAACAGTAGTGATCATCACGGCTGCTTACATTCCACCTGATGCCAGTGTAAACACTATCCTGCTGAAAACCATTAATGAACAGCAGTGGGCCCACCCGGACGGTGTTCACATAATTGCAGGTGACTTTAATAAGGCCGACATGAAGACTGTACTCCCAAAGTTCTATCAGCATGTCAAATGTCCCACCAGAGGAGAGAACACTAGACACTAGACCATACCCCTCCCCCACCTTGGCCAGTCCGATCACCTCCTGCTCTCCCCAGCCTACACCCCCTTCAGATGCAGTGCCAGACCCACCACAAAGACTGTTACAACCTGGCCTGAAAATGCTCTCTCCAAACTACAGGACTGCTTCACAGAGACAGACTGGGACATATTTGGACACCAGGACCTAGAAACTTTCACAGGATCAGTTCTGGACTATATCAAGCTCTGTATTGCAAATGTGACTGTGGGCAAAAGCATTCGGGTTTTCCCAAACCAAAAACCCTGGATGACCAGCGAGGTCCGCACACTCCTCAAAGCCCCAGATGCCGCCTTCAGGTCAGGTGACAGCGCTCTGTACAGGGCTGCTCGAGCTGACCTGAAAAGGGGAGTGTGCAGCTAGCAGAGGAAATAAACAGCTTCTTCGCCCGCTTTGAAACACCACAACAGCAGCACTCATCTGCCTCAGCCCTGCTCCCATCCTCATCCTCACCTGGTTCCTGCACCGCTCCACTCACTGTAACGGAGCACGATGTCAGACATGTGCTCCTAGCAGTGAACCCCAGGAAGGCGGCTGGTCCAGACGGAGTACCTGGCAAGGTGCTAAGAGCGTATGCCCACCAGCTCACCCTCATCTTCACCCTCATCTTCAATCTCTCACTGGATCAGGCAGTCATCCCATCCTGTCTAAAATCAGCCACAATCATCCCAGTGCCAAAGAAGTCTCCCATCTCCAGCCTGAATGATTACCGCCCTGTGGCCCTCACACCGGTAATCATGAAATGCTTTGAGAGACTAGTCCTTCAGCACATCAAGGATTACCTCCTCCCAGAATTCGACCCCCACCAGTTTGCATACCGTGCAAACAGATCCACAGAAGACGCCATCGCCATCCACGCTGTGCTGAGTCACCTAGAACAGCGGCAGAGCTTCGTCCGAATGCTCTTCGTGGACTACAGCTCAGCCTTTAATACAATCATCCCGGACATCCTCATCACCAAGCTGGACACTCTTGGCCTCCCCCCTCTCACATGTGCCTGGATAAAGGACTTTCTCACAAACCAGCCCCAGACTGTAAGACTCCGCCCTCATCTCTCCTCCACTCGCACACTGAGCACCGGCTCCCCACGGGGCTGTGTGCTGACCCCCCTCCTCCTTCTCTCTACACCCACGACTGCAGTTTGACCCACAACAACAATCTCATCATCAAGTTTGCTGATGTCACCACGTTAGTCGGACTCATCTCAAAGGGAGACGAGGCAGACTACAGAGAGGAAGTCCTGAAGCAGCCTGGTGTTCAGAAAACAACCTGGCACTGAACACTAAGAAAACCAAAGAGCTCATTGTTGACTTCAGGAGACACAGCACTGACTTAGCCCCCCTTTACATCAACGGGGAGTGTGTGGAGAGGGTCCACACCTTCTGGTTCCTTGATGTCCTCATCTCTGCTGACATTTCCTGGACAGACAACGTCTCATCGGTTTTCAAGAAGGCCCAACAGCGGCTGCACTTCCTGAGGGTCCTGAGGAAGTACAAGCTGAACTCCAACCTGCTGCTGACCTTCTACCGCTCATCCATTGAGAGCCTGCTAACCTACTGCATCACGGTATGGTACGGCAGCTGCACTAAGGCGGATAGAGCGAGGCTTCAGAGTGTGGTCAAGACAGCACAAAAGATCATCGACTGCCCTCTCCCCTCCCTGATGGACATTTATTCCTCCCGCTGCCTCAGCAGAGCAGCAAACATCATCAAGGACAGCTCCCACCCTGGCTTCAACATGTTCAGCCTGCTTCCCTCAGGGAAGCGCTACAGGTGCATCAGCACAAAAACCCACAGACTCAAAAACAGTTTCTTCCCAAAGGGCATAACCACCCTGAACTCACACATGCACCGATAACACAGCTGCCCCCCCCCCCCCCCACACACACACCCCCAGAATTTTTCCCATTTCTTGTATGAACCACCACTGTGCAATACCAAATTCTATGTGCAATAACCCAAACTGTATATACACAACACTATTTATTACATATTTACTTATTTACACTGGTTTTTATATTTGTACATTTTATATATTTTTTAATACAATATATACAATACTGTTCGTATGTATAGTGCTGCAGAACTGTGCCCCCCCCCAGCATGTTTGCACTGAGTAGGAGATGCTCTGTATCTCATTATACAACTGTATAGTGGCAATAAAGGCAATCTATTCTATTCTATTCTATTCTATTGCTGGTGAAAGTTCATATGAAGTGGCTGAGCATTATTTTGAGTGAAAATGGCTCTGTTGTTGTTGAGCTGAGACTGTGCATTCTGACTGTAGTCTGAAAGAAGTGTGGATGTTGGAGGTAAAGTTGAATCATTCTCTACTTTGGATTCTTGTGGGAAGTGTTGTAGTGTATGCTGCGTACACTGTTAAAAAAAACAACAAAAAAACATAAAAATGTCCTGGTAATTTTCTGCCAGTAGATTTTCTGTTTTTCTACTGACTTTTTATGATCATTTCCTTCAACTCACAATACGGATAATTCCATAAATTCACAGTATATTCTCTGTACCACTGACGGACACTTTTGTTAATTCTAATACGGACAATTCTGTAAATATAAAGTATATATGGGCAGTTCTCTAAACCCCAAAATCATATTCCAAGGATTTATTGACAATTTCTTTATCAGAGAAAATTCGGTTAAATTAATCTGCGCCAAAATGCTAATAACAAGTAACATCCCATACCTGGAAAATGTTCTGTGATAAAATAATTCAATTGAAGAAAAAAAAAGGACAAACCTGTTTGTGAGGCTGTTTATGTTTTATTGTTTCATTATATCGGTGCATAAGGCATAAATACCTTGTTATAGCTTTTCTTTTCTTTAACCAAGAAAACCGAGTAACAGACATGAAATATGTTGTAGTTTCTGCTCACAGTGACCTTGATAGTCTGTGCCCCCAGACTCTGTGTTCATGGGACATATGGATATCCACACGTACCAGAAAGTAACCCAAAAGACATGTTTATTTTTAACAAGACTTTTTCGTAAAACAGCAATACATTAAGATGCATATACTGTATATTACATATTGAACAGAGCTTTAAAATAATATGGACATTTGTATCACAAATTCAGTTTCAGTCTAGTGTTCCTGAGTAACATGGATACATAAATAACAGCTGCAAATGGCAGGTTGAAATTACTTTAGTAGAAGAAAACCTACTGTGATCAAACCCCTGCCATTGGTAAAACTGTAATTAAATCTGTTTAACAAGTCACTGAAGACCAAAAATCTGAAACACTAACCAGCTGCCTCTTGGTCCAACCCTTTAGTGGGAGCTGCATGCAGCTCAACCGACTGGGAAAGCTGGAAGTCCAAGAGGGCTTTTGGCAAGAAGGCAGGGTTGGGCCAGAGGACCACACCCTTCCCATCCGGTGGCCACCTGCAACAGTCATTGTGGACCAACAGCGCCTGGAGCTCCCTTATTCTTCTGGCAGAAGTTATGCCCAGAAGGAAGGCGGTCTTAAGTGATAGCCACTTCAACTCAGTGTTTTCCAGGGACTCAAATGGAGGGCACTGGAGGGCACCAAGGTCCAGGTCCCAGGGGGGAACCAGGGCCCCTGCCTGCAAGCTGTTAGGTGCTGGGCACCCCTCAGGAACCACGAAATCAAAGCGGTGTCGCTGAGAGCTGAGCGACCAAGGCGAACACCCTTAATTACAGCCAGCAAACCACGCAGGGTAACAGCAGCTCTGCCTGCCTCTAGCTGGGACCACAGGAACTGCAGGATGGCATCCACTGTCCCACCATGGGGGTCCAGCCTGTGGACCGCGCACCAGGAAGCGAACATTCCCAGCAATAGCAGTAGGCAGCCCTCGTGGATGGAGCACGAGACTCCTGCATGGTGTTCACGACCGAGGCAGGATGTCCTAAGGCGCGAGACCTCTCCCCCTCAGGGGTCAGGCCGTCAACCGCAGCCTTGCGGGGAAAGGATGGAACAGCAAACCGCCCGCCTGGGACAGGAGGTCAAGGAGATGCCAAAGGTGAGGACTTTGAACTCAAAAATCCGCCCCTTGAACCTGAATCTGAGGAACTGCCAGTGCAGGGACATCAGGAAGTACTGGCTAGCTCCTGAGCTAGCATACCTGGGATGTTCTATGATCTGGAAGAACCCCACCTGGCCTGACACCATGCCTGGGGAGCTAGCTGGGGGCTGTCCAGGGGACAGGTGAGAGTTGCCAGAGGAGAGGACGGACTACTCATCAACGTCCTCCTCCTGATAGTCATCCTCCACCGGACCAAGCCCTGAGGCGGGGCCATGGGAGGGACCACTATGGGACGGCCCTGGCAAATCAGCAGGCAGGGGAGGGAAATTTGCCCACGGGCCTGCATGCTCTGCCTACACTTTAGAGGCAGCCATTTTCCCCACTTTGGGCTTAGGAACATGAGAAGTGGGAGGGGCGGCACATTTAGAGGCAAAAAAACGAGCATGGGCCTCTCTAGTCTGTGCTGGGAATATAAAACAATTCACACAAGATTCAGGGTTTTCTCTGGCTAACAAAGCATGTTGGGAGCCCAAACACAAGATGCATTGATCATGTCCATCCTCTAATGGCACACTCCAAAAATTTTTGGGATGTAGGGGCTGCCATACTTCTGGCCAAAACAAGCGGGGGGGGGGGGCACCCATTAACCCAGAAAAACACACTACTACTAACAGGTAAACCGGCCACTGCCAAATAGGGATCTGGAAGTAGGTGTCCTTCAGATCTATGGTGGCAAACCAATCCCCCATGTTGATGGCCTGACGCACACTGGGGACGTCAGCATCTTGCATCTCAGGGGCCGAAGATAACAATTGAGGCCCCTGAGGTCGAGAATGGGACAAAGACCCCCATCCCGTTTGGGGACCAGGAAGTAGCGGGAAAACCCCCCCCACTTGGCGGTCCCCAGCGTCTACCTCTGGTTTTGTTTTTCGCTGGTGTGTGGAGGCTCTTAGGATGTTAGGCAACCTCACTGCCAAGGGAATGAGTGGGACCCCACTCTGGAGTGGAGAGATAGTCTCGATATGATAGAGAACCACCATTAGCTCTAAACCAATGCAAATCTATAGTGTTTTCATCGTGAACATTTACTACAAAATGATCTCTTATAATGTCATGTTTTGCCTGTGAAAAATGTGGCAATTTCATGTAGCACTGTTTGGCAAAATTGCATTTTTTTTGTCCATTTCATAAGGCTGTTTAATCACTCATGCTTGCCATTTAATATGAAACTTCAAATACATAATGTACAGTTTAAGGAGAAAGCAAGCATGAAGGAGAGAAAACAGGGGTCTATGTGTACATGAGTGCATCCTCTCAGTACCTTTATCCATTTGAACAAGAACCTAAAAGCAGCCTAAAAAGTTCCATTTTGATTTCCAGTTTCATTTTAAATTTTCCAGGGAGTTTCGAAGTTGTTGAGTTCAGACAGGAATTTAAACAGTCTTGGTGGAACGTGTAGTTGCCTCATTCCCTTCATCTCTGCCTTTGACCCTAGTTCTGCATTTATTCCCAGGAACACTCTTCAGGAAATTGAAAATAGTTTTTAAACAAGTCACAAAATATCAATGACAACTACAGGCTAATGTGTAGGCCATGCTACATACTTAGGAACTCTTCTACTAACGTCCAGGCTAAAGAGGAGACCCCCAAAATTACTCTAGATGGTTGGAAACCTTGAAAGTGTGACGTCTAGCAGGCATCCTAGGCAGATGCCCAAAGTACATCAACTGGCTCCTTTCAACATGTAAAATCAGTAAAGGACTAGGTTTAATCAACTTAGTATGTTTACCGTGAGGTGTGTGTTTACGTAGACAAAGAATGCCATTAGCAATAGAGCTCCAATGCCACGATTCTGTTAGGATGCCTGGGTCGTTGACCCAGAGGTTTTGAGTTTATTATATTATTTATCATTTCTAGTCTTTGGTTTCTTTCTTAGAGTTCTGTTTTATGGTTTATGTCTCTGTGTTCTATAGTTGCTCTGTCTCCCCTGTTGGCTGTATCCCCTTGTTAAGTTCGCGTCTCTGTGTTATGTTTCTTGTTTTACTTTGAAAGTCCGTGTTTCATGTTAGTGTATCTGGTTTTGCTTCCCTTGTCTCGTTAGCCCTGATTTGCCCCAGCTGTTTTTCCCTCCTGTCTCCCATTTCCTGATTGCTCCCTCTGTGTATTTAAGCCCTGTGTTCTCTTTGGTCTGTGTTGCGATCTACTCTTATCTATCCTTATCTAGCTGTGTGTTTTGTCTGCCCGTGTAAGTTATTTGGATTCTTACTTTTGTTCTGTTTGAGTTCAGCATTAAAGCTGTTTGAGTTTACGTTTGTCTCTGGAGTCTGCACTTTGGGTCCTTTTCCTTCCTGCACACAGCCGTCACATAACAGAAGATCGCGACCAGAACATGGACCCAGCAGCACTCGCCCCATCTGATGAGCTCAGGGAGGATATAATTTATTCAGTGGATAAATTATGTGACCTGTGGCTGAATCATCCAGGGGAGGAATTTCAGCGTGCTGTAGCGAACCGGCTACAGTGACTGGTTTCTGGTCTCCCCTGGCTTTTGGACTCACTTCACCCACTCATACAGGAGTTTTTCCTTAATGAGCTTCATCTGCATCCCCCTGTTGCTACCGCTCACCTACCCAACTCGGAGAAAGATGTGCTGCCCAGCCCGCCGGACTTGGAGTTGCCCGGCCCATTGGAGCCATCACCGAGGAGGAAGCGGCGGCCGCGCCACCGGCATGTCACCCCACAGCCGGACTTCGGGATGTCAAAACAGCCGGCTGTGGTGAGTGATAAGGACACTTTTTCTGTTTCTTCGGGCTATGGGACTATTTATTCTGGGGCTATATTTTTTGCATCAGCTGGCCAGCCTTTGTTCGTCTCCGCTGGAGGGTCCGAGGGGCCCGTCCAGCCTCCTGTTCCCGCTGGAGGGTCCGAGGGGCCCGTCCAGCCTCCTGCCTTGCCTGGAGGGTCCGAGGGGTCCGTCCAGCAACCTGGCTCGCCTGCAGCGCCTCCACCTGCGGCTCCACCTGCGGCTCCCACGCCGCCGCCTGCAGCGCCTCCGCCTGCAGTTCCCACGCCGCATCCAGCGAGTCTTCACCCTCGTCTGGTCCGGCCTCCGTGTCTTCACCCTCGTCTGGTCCGGCCTCCGTGTCTTCACCCTCGTCTGGTCCGGCCTCCGTGTCTTCACCCTCGTCTGGGCCGGCCTCCGTGTCTTCACCCTCGTCTGGGCCGGCCTCCGTGTCTTCAGCTTCGCCTGGTCCGGCTTCAGCCTCTGCGTCGCCTGGTCTGGCCTCCGTGTCTTCGCCTTCAGCGTCGCCTGGTCCTGCCTCGCTCCGTCTAGCTTCGTCTGCGCCTGAGGTCTCCATGCCGTCTGGTCCTGCTCGGCCTGCTCGTCCCGTCCGGCCACTTTCCAGGCCGATGACTGGACATCATTGCCGTCGTGAACGGCCCCCTGAACTACGTCGCCACCGGTGCCTCCCGCACGGCCGGCCTCCTGACCTGCTCCGTCGCCGCCGGTGCCTCCCGCACGGCCGGCCTCCTGACCTGCTCCGTCGCCGCCGGTGCCTCCCGCACGGCCGGCCTCCTGACCTGCTCCGTCGCTGCCGGTGCCTCCCGCATGGCCGGCCTCCTGAACTGTTTATGGACTCTTGGGCCGTCGACCTCTGGGCCAGCCCCCTGAACCTTTTCGAGACTGTTGCCTGGGCCTCTGCACCTTTCGTGGGCCCTTTTGTTTGTTTTCTTTTGGACTGTTCCTGGGCCTCAGTGCTGTTGTTTTGTTCTGTTTTGGACTTTGTTCCCTGTGTTTTGGTTTCTGGCTCCTTGTGTTTTTGTTTGTGACAGCCGTCACATAACAGATTCATCATGACGAGCAGAGCCAGAGGAACTGGGAAACACATGTCATGTGTCAGTGTCAGCCATTATATTTATCTTAAACGGAGAGAGATAGTAATTTTAATCACCTTGGTGCCCTGTTTAAATTTAAAAGTTTGACATAAAAATAAAGAATTGTTTATCCATTTTAAAACCTATCAAATATCATGCCCAGATTTCTTATAGCAGCATTACAATGAGAGTCAAATCACTGAGTGCACCAAAACGGCTAACTCCAGTTTTCTTTTTATTAAGATTAAAGAAACTGATCCTCTTACAGAACTTATTGTTGTCAAGATAGTTCAGCAGAAATGCCGGATCTCCACTGTCAAGTTTGATAGGCATATAAACCTGGATGCCATAAAATCTAAAGACTTAGAAGACAACCCCCAAAAGACATGCCTCCCCAGGCACACTGCCAAGTGGTCATGCCACGAAAACTAAACTAAAAACTAAACTGGAAGAAAATAAACTATGACAACTGTGACAAAAGACATGAATATGATTCAGAACAGGAACATGCAAGAAACTACGAAGGAAAAAAATGAACAAGAAACACAAGCAAGGCCTGAGCTGAATTATGAAATACGTGAATTTGACATGACATGGAGGAAGGAACAGACGACCTGACGAAGACTGAATGAAAACACACAGAATAAAATCCAAAGGAGGTGATCGGGGGAAGTGGAAACACATGGGGAAACAGCTGACTGCAATAAACATAATGAAGCCACAGGGGAAGGAAAAATAAACACATTAAATATGGAAACACCAGACTTTTCAAAAACAAAAACAACAGGAAACATGGAGACACGTAGACATAACAACACCAGCTAGACAATTAGAACATAGAACATGCAGAGACAAACACACAGGCATAACTGAAAGTAAAACACTGAGGACAAGACAGACCACATAGAGGACAGGAAAAGACTCATAACTAAGAAGACATAGAAGAACCTAAACTAGACTTAAGCCTGAAGGCAAACTAATAATAATACTAGAACTTAACATCCTTTCAATATAACATAAGAAATCACAAATACAAAAATAAACTCAAAATGCTGGGCTGCAGAGCCCCTGACATGTCTGTCACACATACTCAGTGTGAACCTGAGCACATGAAGCTGCTCTGTGGTATACCTGCCGGGTATGTTGTTCTATAAAGACATCAGACCCTTGTGCCACCCTCAAGGATTACGTTTCTGACAGTTTGTTCAGAATCTCCAAGACTGTACCATATTTCCAGGGTGAGTGACATGTCTTTCGGGTATTTTATGTTTAAGACATAAAACAAAGTAAAAGTGTAAGTCAGAGCCACAATGGGAGGGTCATTTACAATTTCTTGATCAACAGCTACCTTGAATCGCCGGTCACCTTAAAACGTAAGACATCAGTATTACCAAAGACAATTGCGAATGACCATATATGTTTGTTTATTAGGATCCCATTAGTTGCGACCTAAAGCAGCATCTTTGGGGGGATCTATGTTAAAAATATACATCAAAACAACATTAGCATTATAGTAATATCATAAAAAGGTACAAAAACAATGACAACCAGGTTAAATTCTTCAAGTGTCTCTTAGGTGACCTCGTAAAGAATACTGCTCTAAAAACTTTAAACACATTTTTTTAATCCAACTTCATGGACAGTATTAAAAATGTGCCATTTTTTAGTGTAGGTATATGCAACGTAAATTAGCTTTAATAGTATAGCGTTCATGTCCAATTTACAGGGAGTGCAGAATTATTAGGCAAATGAGTATTTTGTCCACATCATCCTCTTCATGCATGTTGTCTTACTCCAAGCTGTATAGGCTCGAAAGCCTACTACCAATTAAGCATATTAGGTGATGTGCATCTCTGTAATGAGAAGGGGTGTGGTCTCTGACATCAACACCCTATATCAGGTGTGCATAATTATTAGGCAACTTCCTTTCCTTTGGCAAAATGGGTCAAAAGAAGGACTTGACAGGCTCAGAAAAGTCAAAAATAGTGAGATATCTTACAGAGGGATGCAGCAGTCTTAAAATTGCAAAGCTTCTGAAGCGTGATCATCGAACAATCAAGCGTTTCATTCAAAATAGTCAACAGGGTCGCAAGAAGCGTATGGAAAAACCAAGGCGCAAAATAACTGCCCATGAACTGAGAAAAGTCAAGCGTGCAGCTGCCAAGATGCCACTTGCCACCAGTTTGGCCATATTTCAGAGCTGCAACATCACTGGAGTGCCCAAAAGCACAAGGTGTGCAATACTCAGAGACATGGCCAAGGTAAGAAAGGCTGAAAGACGACCACCACTGAACAAGACACACAAGCTGAAACGTCAAGACTGGGCCAAGAAATATCTCAAGACTGATTTTTCTAAGGTTTTATGGACTGATAAAATGAGAGTGAGTCTTGATGGGCCAGATGGATGGGCCCGTGGCTGGATTGGTAAAGGGCAGAGAGCTCCAGTCCGACTCAGACGCCAGCAAGGTGGAGGTGGAGTACTGGTTTGGGCTGGTATCATCAAAGATGAGCTTGTGGGGCCTTTTCGGGTTGAGGATGGAGTCAAGCTCAACTCCCGTCCTACTGCCAGTTTCTGGAAGACACCTTCTTCAAGCAGTGGTACAGGAAGAAGTCTGCATCCTTCAAGAAAAACATGATTTTCATGCAGGACAATGCTCCATCACACGCGTCCAAGTACTCCACAGCGTGGCTGGCAAGAAAGGGTATAAAAGAAGAAAAACTAATGACATGGCCTCCTTGTTCACCTGATCTGAACCCCATTGAGAACCTGTGGTCCATCATCAAATGTGAGATTTACAAGGAGGGAAAACAGTACACCTCTCTGAACAGTGTCTGGGAGGCTGTGGTTGCTGCTGCACGCAATGTTGATGGTGAACAGATCAAAACACTGACAGAATCCATGGATGGCAGGCTTTTGAGTGTCCTTGCAAAGAAAGGTGGCTATATTGGTCGCTGATTTGTTTTTGTTTTGTTTTTGAATGTCAGAAATGTATATTTGTGAATGTGGAGATGTTATATTGGTTTCACTGGGAAAAATAAATAATTGAAATGGGTATACATTTGTTTTTGTTAAGTTGCCTAATAATTATGCACAGTAATAGTCACCTGCACACACAGATATCCCCTAAAATAGCTAAAACTAAAACAAACTAAAAACTACTTCCAAAAACATTCAGCTTTGATATTAATGAGTTTTTTGGGTTCATTGAGAACATGGTTGTTGTTCAATAATAAAATTATTCCTCAAAAATACAACTTGCCTAATAATTCTGCACTCCCTGTAATGCAACTGTATAGGAGAGTTGTCTTCGTAACAGCCCATATGTCAATTCCTATGTCATATGGCTAAAACCAGTACTTAACAAAAGGAAATGTGGCATAGTTTTTACAATAGCTATATGCATGAATAACAAAAGACATGCCTTTAATTTAGTTAATTAAATTAATAATAATAAATGAATTAATTTTTTGTTTTAGATGTTTTTCAGCAGTACAGGACCAAATGTGTGAACAGGTGAGCAGACGACATCAGTCACAACAGAGATGGAAACATATGCCATATAGATATGACCAGACATAATAACTATATGTGGACAACTTGCTCAACTGAGATCTCATCTATAGATCATTCATGTTACCCAATTCAGTGCATATCGTCTTGACAATGTTCAATCCCAGTTTGTTCATTTTGACACATTTGGTAATATTCTTCCTTAGTTCTTCTAAATTATTTAAAATTATACTCAAAACAATTTGGTTGTCTGTAAATAGTGTCGAGACAACTAACCCTATCAAATGTGATGCTGCTAATGCTGTTTTGACAACTGGGAAGTGTGTAATATAGATTACAAAGCCATGACAAGTATGCAGAGGGTGCACGGGATGCTCAGTCCAGCAGCTCTGGAAATCTGTTGTTGTAAAATAAAACAAAGAAACACAGTGAATGTCACAGTGAGCATTATTTGGACACAGCAATCAACTTTTAAGCTGGTTAAAAAACAAAACGGTAACAAATTCTAAAATAATTCAGAGATTAATGAGTGTCAATTCATTTTCATCTTTTCCTCCTGCTGTATATCATGTCATTTTAATACAAAGGTAGAACAATGCATTTTTTTTTCATGCCTGGTCTCCAGCCTTGGTCTGCATTTAGTTAAAGGCATTCTGGCCATTTCATGCAATAGCGTATTTTATGTTTGAGTAAATTAAGCCACAAAAAAAAAGTAATCACCAGTTCAAAATATGATGTTTTTACCTTGGGGGGGTGGGGGGGATCTAAACCCACCTCATTTAAAAGATGGTCAGGGTTTTCCTTGAAGTATTTCGCAATTCCAGCTATCAGTGATATTGGACCTTCCTGTATTTCAATGCCTTTCAAGTTAAGAGAGTCTTTTATGGGCTTTTCTTTTGTTGTTAGTTCTTCTGATAGACCTGTTTGAACTGCAAAGCCAAGTCCAAGTCAGTGTGTGCTCAAAAAGGTGGACTGCCTCAAAAAGGAAGGGCCACTCATCCACTATTTCGTTTACAGCAGTTCCTTTGTCTATAGTTGCATGTTGGATGCAATATGTTTCAGCCATCAGTTTTCAAACAGCTTGCTTAATTTCTAGTTATTCTGTGCCCTCAACAGCAGGCTGCCACTCAACACATCCATACCAATCTGAACATGTACAGATGTGTGAACATGCTTCTTCTTTCTGGCTTCATCATCTGCCATTTTCTTTGCTGAGCAGACTGTTAATGGCCTTCTAGCTTTTTCAACTCTGGAACAGGATTTGAGTCTTTGTTTATACAGCTAGAAAACAATGACTTTAGTTCCACTGAGTTCTCTGTCTTGAAAAGAGCAGGCATATTCCTGCACAATCTGCCTTTGGTGGTTAGCAACTGCGACAGTCAGTAGTGCCCTCATTGTTTTGACACACAAAACAAAAACAAACGACTACCCTGCACACCAACTACACAAGACCATACAACAAACTACACACTCAAAACAGGCCTAATTACACAAATCTCAAAACTCAATATAGTGCGCTATTTCACTTCTGTCACTCCTAAAACCTTTCCCTCTTTCTAAGCAACCAAATGCCACATGTTGCCATATAATTTTTGATTGAACAAAGTGGCACATTTTCCACTCAGTGGAAAAGGGTTTTTTTTCTTTTGCTTTTGAGCACCTTAGAAAATGCTATTTTTTTCTGAATACAATAGTATTCAGGGAAAGCAACAAGGATATTTTTAATCATAACACTGGCCTATCAACACAATTTAAAAACTGGTATATAATTTGAATATTTCAGAAACTGATGATCTACTGGGGTTTTCCCATACAAGTACCTTTAGGTTTTACTGACAATGGTCCAAAAAAGAGAATATATCCAGTGACTGGCAGTTCTCTAGGAGAAAATGCAAGGTATCGAAGGAGAATGGCCAGTCTGCTTGTAGTTGATATGAAGGAGACAATAACTCAAATAACCTCTTATTACAACCAAAGTATGCAGAAAAGCATCTTTAAATGCACAACATGTCAAGAATTGGAGCAGCTGGGCCAGAGCACCAGAAGGCCACAGTGGGTGCAAAACCTGTCAGCTAAAAACAGGAGACTGAGGCTACAGTTTTCAAGGCCTCACAAAAATTGGACGACAGAAAATTGGATCCATAGTCACCAGATCTCAGCCTAATAGCGCACACAATAGAGCGGGATCTGGTTAAATGGGAGATTCACATCATGGATGTGCAGCTGACGAATCACACTGTTGAATACATGTCACTAAGAATTGAAACACTCCTGTGGTAAAATGGGGTCCAACCCAATAACAGCAAGGTTAACCCATCTAAAGGGCACTGACGGTATGTTATTAAACATGTTATTATCTGCACACATACAGTAGTGACCAACCAACACAGGACTAAGACTGATATTTTGTAGTTCATAAATGCGATATCTGCCATTTCTTTTCCTTTCTCTCTCTCTCTCTCTCTCTCACACACACACACACACACACACACACACACATACACAGTACCCTATAGACTTACCGCCACTGAAATCCTAAATCAGTCTTCGACACTGAATGGGTGGGAGAATTCCATCGACGTCCTCAATCCTGACAAAGTTAGGGTCATCTACACTGTTTATTTCCAATCACCTCCAGTGAGCCATGAGTACAGGTGCTGGTCTTAAAATTAGAATATCATCAAAAATTTGTTTTATTTCGCCAATTCCATTCAAAATGTCAAAGTTGTATAATGTATACATTCAGTCCACACAGACTGACATATTTCAAGTGTTTATTTATTTTAATTTCGATTATAACTGACAACTAATGAAAACCCAAAATTCATTATCTCAGAAAATTTGAATATTACTTAAGATCAATACAAAGAAAGGATTATCAGAAATCTTGGCTAACTGAAAAGTATGAACATGAAAAGTATGAGCATGTACAGCACTCAATACTTAATTGGGGCTCCTTTTGCCTAAATTACTGCAGCAATGCAGCGTGGCATGGATCCGATCAGTCTGTGGCACTGCTCAGGTGTTATGAGAGCCCAGGTTGCTCTGATAGTGGTCTTAAGCTCTTCTGCATTGTTGGGTCTTGCATATCGCATCTTCTTTTTTTTTTTCTTTTTTTTTGCATATCGCACCTTCTTTTTCACAATACCCCATAGATTTTCTGTGGGGTTAAGGCCAAGAGAGTTTGCTGGCCAATTAAGAACAGGGATACCATGGTCCTTAAATCAGGTGCTTTGGCACTGTGTGCAGATGCCAAGTCCTGTTGGAAAATGAAATCTGCATCTCCATGAAGTTGGTCAGCAGCAACTTCCTGGTATATGGCTGTGTTGACCTTGGACCTCCATCCATCCATCCATCTTCATCCGCTTTATCCGGCCGGGTCGCGGGGGCAGCAGCCTAAGCAGAGAAGCCCAGACCTCCCTCTCCCCAGCCACCTCCTCCAGCTTATCCGGGGGAACACCAATGCGTTCCCAGGCCAGCCGAGAGATATAATCTCTCCAGCGTGTCCTGGGTCTGCCCCGGGGCCTCCTCCCGGTGGGACATGCCCGGAACACCTCACCCAGGAGGCGCCCAGGAGGCATCCTTGTCAGATGCCCGAACCACCTCAACTGGCTCCTTTCGATGTAGAGGAGCAGCGGCTCTACTCTGAGCCCCTCCCGGATGGCCGAACTTCTCACCCTATCTCTAAGGGAGAGGCCAGCCACCCTTCGGAGGAAGCTCATTTCTGCCGCTTGTATCCGCGATCTCGTTCTTTCGGTCACTACCCACAGCTCGTGGCCATAGGTGAGGGTAGGGACGTAGATCGACCGGTAAATTGAGAGCTTTGCTTTTACACTCAGCTCCCTCTTCACCACGACAGACCGGTGCAGCGTCCGCATCACTGCAGCCGCAGCACCAATCCGTCTGTCGATCTCCGGCTCCCTTCTCCCATCACTCGCGAACAAGACCCCGAGATACTTGAACTCCTCCACTTGGGGCAGGAACTCGTCCCTGACCCGGAGTGGGCACTCCACCCTTTTCCGGCTGAGAACCATGGCCTCAGATTTGGAGGTGCTGATCCTCATTCCCGCTGCTTCACACTCGGCTCCGAACCGTTCCAGTGCGAGCTGGAGGCCTTCACCTGATGAAGCCAACAGAACCACATCATCCGCAAAAAGCAGAGATGAGATTCTGAGGCCACCGAAGCGAAAGCCCTCCGCCACTTGGCTGCGCCTAGAAATTGTCAAGAGGAGAAATATTTTACTGCTATTATTTGCTGCTATTTCTATAATCATCATTACCATTTCATTATTAACAGTGATGTTGCATCCAGATGCATTCAGATGTTCAAATATATTGGTATTATATTAGTCTTTATTACAGGTCCAAGAAGAACCACTTTAAACTGTTGAGTTGAATTTATAATCTTAAATGTTTATATGCAGACTGCATGGTGAAAGAAAAGGCCCCCACGTAGAGTAACTCTGTGCCAAAATGAGACAGGAAACACTTCTGCAAGGCTTTGCAAAAGTGAAACTGAAAACAGAGTCTGAGTGTAAGCCAAGAGCAGGGTGTTTTATTATGCATTAATATCTCTGATTAAGCTTTGATTAAGCTTTAAGTAGTTGTATTAGATTGAAACATTTGTTTTATACATTTTACATAAAGTCAAGATCGGCACACACAGGATGGCCTTAGCCTGGTTGCTTAAGCTGAGGTCAATCAAAGTGCAGTGTGAGGATCACACATGTACAGACATATACACATACACACACATGGTTTCAGTACATGCTGGCCTTCTGTCTGGTGGAAAGGTTACAAGGTTTAGCCGATGAAGTGGAGGGTGAAATAAAGGACAGCACACACACCCACATGCACACACAGTATTAGACTCATTTATATAGGTAAGAGTTTAATCATGTTTTGCTATAACTGCAAAGTTGGGGTGCGTACATGTTAGTCTGTTCCAGGAAGTACACCAGATGTCCCAGAGATAAGCGACAGCGAAGGCGAGCTGAGGGGAAGCACCGAGCCGAAGACGATGTTCTCTGGACTGTGTCAAGGGTTGACAGAACATTTGTGGTTTTGGATTGATGTATGCTGTATTGTGTCTGAGAGGGGGGGGCAGTATCACCCCCAACCCTATAAAGCCTTTGTTTGACTATTGTACGATAGTTCGACGCTGAAATCTGCACAGCGTTCGGACTCCGCACGTGTGTACATTAAAATGCCGTCTAATTGCACCCGGCTGGATCTGTGGTTATTTTTGGATTCCCCTCAATATCTGAACCTTAACAAAATCCTGTCCATAAAAATTATGAACAGAACCGGTGACAAAGGGCAGCCCTGGCGGAGCCCATCACCCACCGGGAACGAGTCCGACTTATTGCTGGCAATGCGAACCAAACTCTTGCAACGGTTGTATAGGGATCGAATGGCCCGTAGCAATGGGCCAGACACCCCATACTCCCAAGAACACTTCCCACAGGACACCCCGAGGACACGGTCGAATGCCTTCTCCAAGTCCACAAAACACATGTAGACTGGTTGGGCAAACTCCCATGCACCCTCAAGTATCCTTGAGAGGATAAAGAGCTGGTCCAGTGTTCCGCGACCAGGACGAAAACCGCATTGTTCCTCCTGTATCCGAGGTTCGACTAGCGGACGAACTCTCCTTTCCAGCACCCTGGCATAGACTTTCCCAGGGAGGCTGAGGAGTGTGATCCCCTGTGGTTGGAACACACCTCCGGTCTCCCTTCTTAAAGATGGGGACCACCACCGGTCTGCCAATCCAGGGTACTGCCCCTGATCTCCACGCAACATTGTAGAGGCGTGTCAACCAGGACAGCCCTACAACGTCCAGAGCCTTCAGGAACTCGGGCGGACCTCATCAACACCAGGGGCTCTGCCACCAAGGAGTTGTTTAACTGCGTCAGTGACCTCGCCCCGAAATTGGCGGGTCATTCCCTCATCCCCAGACTCTGCTTCCTCCTCGGAAGACGTGTCAGTGGGATTAAGGAGGTCCTCAAGTATTCCTTCCACCGCCTGACAATTTTCTCAGTCGACGTCAGCAGCGCCCACCAGCACTATACACAGAGCAGGTAGAGCACCGCTTTCCCCTCCTGAGACGCCTGACAGTTTGCCAGAATCTCTTGAGGCAGTCCGAAAGTCTTTTTCCATGGCCTCTCGAACTCCTCCCACACCCGAGTTTTTGCTTCAGCCACTGCCCGAGCCGCATTCCGCTTGGCCTGTCGATACCTATCGGCTGCCTCCGAGTCCCACAGGCTAACCAAGCCCGATAGGGACTCCTTCTTCAGCCTGGTGGCTCCCTTCACCTCTGGTGTCCACCATTTGGTTCGGGATTACCACCACGGCAGGCACCAACCACCTTGCGGCCGCAGCTCAATGCAGCAGCCTCGGCAATGGAGACGCTGAACATGGTCCATTCGGACTCAATATCCCCAGTCTCCCTCGGAATGCTGTTGAAGCTCTGCCGGAGGTGTGCGTTGAAGATCTCGCGGACTGGGGCCTCTGCTAGACGTTCCCAGCACACCCTCACTACGCGTTTAGGTGCACCGGGTCTGTCCAGCGTCCTCCCCCGCCACCTGATCCAACTCACCACCAGGTGGTGATCAGTTGACAGCTCAGCCCCTCTCTTTACCCGAGTGTCCAGAACATATGGTCGCAGGTCTGGTGATACGATTACAAAATCGATCATCGACCTGCGGCCTAGAGCGTCCTGGTGCCACGTGCACTTATGAGTGAGCTGAGTGAGCTGATTGTGAGTTTCTGGTGTGTGAAGAAGTTTTAACATGGCACACATTTGGTTACATGAGAAGAAACTTATGTGATGAGACAACAGGGTTATGCTGTATGTTGTGTGTTGTGTGGCTGATTGGATGAATGTTTGAGATTAAACTGGCTGTTGATTTGTCTTTTGTTACTAAGTTGAGCCTGCCAATTAGTATGATTTATCCCCCTGAGATGAAGAACACGTGTCATGATTTAACAAGGCCTTTCTTTCCTTTGCTTTCCTTTCTTTTCTTTTTATTTTGTTACTTTCATGGTGCACTAAAGTTTTGTTTGATAATTTTTCTGTCATCTAAGTCAGCGGTCTCCAACCTTTTTTGTGCCACAGACCGGTTTATGCCCGACAATATTTTCACAGACCGGCCTTTAAGGTGTCGCGGATAAATACAACAAAATAAAACTAGTACCGGTACCGAAAAAAAGATTTATTCATAACACACGTGAAAAGACCCAGGAAAACCGAGTTAACGATAAAAACGATAACAAAATAATGCTGAAAACCGATAAAAACCCTGAAAACCATACATTTCACACCTGAGACTCAACTCTCGCAGCCCGGTACCAAACGACTCACGGACCGGTACCGGTCAGAGGCCCAGGGGTTGGGGACTGCTGATCTAAGTAGATCCGAACGTTGAATAGGAAGAACTAACTATAAAAATGATGGTCTTGCCAGAAATAAACTATTTGTTTTCAATGATCCCAAATAAGCCATCACAAGATTGGTTCAGATCTCTAGACTCATCTATTTCTAAATTCCTTTGGAAAGACAAACCCCCACGTATCAGCTTAAAAACATTACAAAGGACCAAGGATAAAGGAGGATTAGATCTGCCTAACTTTAATCACTATTTTTTAGCCAACAGGCTTCAGTTCATCTCTAGATGGTTTAAACACACCTTCTTAGATGAACCTTGGCTAGATGTAGAACAGGCACTATGTAATAATCTAGAAATTTCAGACCTACCATTTATCAGTTCAAACATCAAACGACATGAATGCTTTAAAAGCATCAACATCAGCTCTTCTCTGACAGCATGGTGGGAGTTTCTAAAAATGACAGAGTCCTCATTAATCCCATGCAAACGTACACCTATCTGGAATAACCCTGACATATTACAAAACAATAATATCATAAACTTTCCAGATTGGAGTTGCAAAGGAATTAAATACTTGGAACATATATTGGAAGGAACAGACTTTATTTCGTTTGACAGACTAGTTACACAATATGGGATCAACAAGAAACGATTTTTGGAATATCAACAAATTAAATCCATAGTAAAAAAGAAATTTATTCCCAGTGAAGCAGAATTACAAACACCACCAAGTGTGGTACATTTTTTTAATCTAAAACCCCCCAAATTATTGTCTAAAATATACAGAATGCTTTCTAAAATAGATGAGTCAATATCCCTTCCTATTGCAAAATGGGAAGCAGATTTATCAATCAGCTTAGACCAAAACCTTTGGTCTCAGATATGCTTAAAAACCTTTCAATGGATCAGAAATCCCAGTTTGCAATTAATACAATACAAAATATTACATAGAGTGCACTATACTGGTCATAGGATGTTCAAGATCGGCTATACGTCTTCCAACAACTGCTCACACTGTCTAGCAAATACACCGGACAATTACATCCACGCTCTTTGGTTCTGTCCACCAGTTCAGAAGTTTTGGCGTGAGATATGTGAAGACTTATCAAAGTGTCTGAAATGCAACATTCCAGCCTCCCCTTTAGTATGCTTGCTGAGCAACTTGGATGAGGTCACTGCAAAAATAAACACAGCCCACATTGTTTTTACAGCCCTATGCATTGCCAAGAAAACAGTCCTCCTTAACTGGAAAAACAAAAATAATCTTAATTCTAATCAATATAAAAACCATCTAATAGATCACATTAGTCTTGATACAGCCTCTGCCACCACATTTGATCAATCCCTTTGGGCTCCTTTGATCGACTTCATCACCTAGTGGGGGTGGGGGGTCATGGTTTGGTCCTGCCTTCGCTATTGTGGTTGATATGTGGGTAGGGACGGCCTTAGGGCGTCTGGGGAGTCCCTAGGGATGTTTTCCCTGGAGGGCCTAACCCGGGGCTCTGATGGCTCCTAGATGGTGTTATCCTTGTGGCTGCGTACAGCGGAGATGGGGGAGGGTCTGTACTGGCGGACGTTGGTTACTGGCCTGGTGGCCTGGTTGCCCCCCGGGTGGGTCCGGGACGGGCTTGGGGGTCTGGGGGTGCTCCGCCCCCGGTCTGGGGTGCTGGCAGGGCCTTGGGGGCTTGGGTCCTGGCTGTTATGTCGCCGGGGCTGTGGGCGGGTGGGTGCAGGGGGGCTCAGCCCCAGTGCAGGGGACCTCTGGTGCATCAGCCCAACTGGGGGACTCTCTAACTGGTGGGGAGGCTGTTACATCTTTGCAGGTGGTCTCCTCTCTACAGGAGCTCACTTTGCAGGTGGGGGAGAGATATAGGAGAGGTAGAGAATGAACTCAACCTGGGTGTCTATTGTCTTGTGTAGTTTGGGAGATGATTGGATGATGGGGTGGGTGCAGTTTTCTCTGCGGTGGAGTCGGGTGGGCTGCCCGGACTCTGCGGGGCTGGGCGGTGCTGCTGCTGGGGCCCCGATCCGGATGGGCCTGGGCCCCCTGCCCTGGTGGGTTCCAGAGTTGGGGTGCTTACTGGGGTCAGCGGGGGAGCTGGCCCCAGGGAGGGGCCACTTGCCCCTCCCTTTCTTCCCTCCCCATCCTCAGCTGCCTCCCTCTTCCCGCTCTACCACACCCACCCACACACACAGGGCTTGGGGTGCAGATGTGTCACCAGGGTGCAGGGGAGGCACTCCCCCTCTGTCCCCTTCTGGCCACCTGTGCCTCAATTTTATTCTGCAACCTAGACATCCACATTACTCACACTCTCACATAACACATACATATAGGGCCTTGGGGGTGGGCACGTTTTACAGCATCCAGAGGATGGTCAGTGTATTCCAACCCACCTCTGGCGCTGGTGCCCTACCCTCAATTTTAATGCATATAGACACTGAGGGTTTTCGGGAGGAGCCATGCTGCTCTCTGGCAGGAAGCACCATGCTCTCCTGTGTTTTAAATGCACTTTAGAACAGCACACAGCAACACTACATATGAGCGGGCGGAGGGAGGTTTGGGGTCTTCACTCACCCCGGTTCTGTTAGCCGTCAGGGCTGGGGGGCTGGGAGGAGGTGCTGGCCGTCAGATTGGGGTCTGGGATGCGGGGCCTCCCTGCTACTGCAGATGGGGGGGCGGTCCGCTTGCCTCCACCCCAGAGAGAAGGGTTACACCTCCTGGGTCTAGGTGCGGCTTGCCCCTCTGGGGGCGGGGGTACCTGGACCTGGGATACAGTATGTTTGGGGAGTGTGATTGTCTGTGCAGTGTCTATTTGTGTCTGTCTACATGTTGGGTAAGTGCCGAGTATTTGGTTGTGTATATGGGGGTGGGAATGCACATTTGAGTCTGTGTGCGTCTGTTTGTCTGTGTCTATATGTCAGGTTGGGCCTTAGACTCTACCTCTCTGGGAACATCTCAGGCCCTCCAAAGTGCGGAGGCCTATCTCCCTCACCACATTCCCTGCCGGTGGCTGATGCCCTCAGACGTTGGTGTGCTGGTGGTTCTTGTCAACTGGGGCTGGGCACTCATGTATGTACCGGCTCACTCCTGGTGGCCGATTGGCGGGCCTGGCACCTGTGGCCCGGCTGGGCCCCTTCCGGGGTGGGGTGCCCTCAGGCCTCTGGCCTCTGGGCCTGAAGCTCGGTCCTCTCTGGCGCAGTCGGCTGCCGGCAGAGCCAGCGGGCACGCCACTGCAACCCCTCCGGCCTCTGCTCTGTGGCTGCTGGGTGACATCTCGTTTGGGGGGTCTACTCAGCTCTTCCCAGGAGGGTGGCACGGTTCCCCCCCTTTGGTGGTCCTCCTTGGGTCCTCATACTCTGGGGCCTCTGGATGTCTGGGGCCTGGATCTCCTCCATAGCTGCTTCATGCCCTGGGGGACGGGGCTATAGCTCCCCACACTCCCTAGCAGATCGTTACATGGAGAAACCTTTGGAATACAAGCGTGCTGATCCACACAGGTGTATACACGGGTGTTCACAGACACAAACTACACCTTTCTTGGCTGCTACCTCAAAGCACATTGTGCGCTATCTATCTTGCGTGCTACACAACAACATTTAATATTTAGTATCTACTGTTATCTACTGCTAGCTAGTTTATTGTGATGGTGCTGTATTTATTATGTAGCTGTTTTTTTTGTTTGTTTGTTTGTTTGTTTGTTTGTTTGTTGTCTCTTCTGTTTTTTCTCTCCATATAGGTGATCCAGGTGTTTTGTTTGTTTTCTTTCTTTCTTCTCCCCTTTCTCGCCATCTCTTCTCCCCTCAATTTTTCTTTCTCTCCCTCTCTTTCTTTCATTCTTTCTCCCTGTCCTGTCTGTCCCGACTGTAACAACTGAAAATAAAATAAATACATAATTATAATAAAGGTCAATCAAATGGACCAATATGGCAAGGCCATGATGATCCAGTTGGTAAAGTAAATCCGCTTAAGACAACAATTCTGATGGCTAAAGATCCAAACGGGACAGGGGAAAAAAAAAAAAAAAAAAAAAAAAAAAATAGGAAGAACTACACAACGTTGTTGCGAATGGTTGCAAAGTGAGTTTCTCCAGAATTAAAATGGTCTCAGGAGAAAGCCACTTATCTGGGACAATTACAAAATGAGTTCCTGTCCAAAAGGATTCAGCGAGGTAATCCAGTCTAAATTCTTTTTCTTTTTGAAATGTTGTTGTTTTGCTGAGGGTGGAAGCGAAATGCGACGATAATTTCCACTATCAGCAAAAGAAAGAATCGTTGAGTGAATGAATGAGAATTAAAAAAAAATGGGGAACTGACTGACTGGTTAAAGCTGACAAAAGCTGACAAGCCTGACTGACTTAACACCATTGTGTGAAGTTAACCCCCACCTGACAAAGGTGTGGCTGTATCTTTGTGTGTGTCTCTGTTGCAGGAACAGAAGGAGACAACAGGAGGAAACTTGGGTCACATGACTATGTGAACTCTGCAAATTTTACCTTTTTAGTTTTAACTTTTCTGTGTCTGTGAATTTACCAAGGGTGTGTTATTCATCACCTTGTGTTGCTCACAGAGATCACTGTGAGAAAGAGTGTATACACCTGCGCAGCGCTAACATCTACATTTCTTTTCTACAACAGATGGTTAATCATGTGATTTGATCATGTGATTTACAGCAGGACACAACTTAATGATGTTTTTCTACCACAGGATTACTGAGATTTTGTGTGAAGAAAACTGTGGTTACAGACTATATGTTGATGATGAAATTACACTGTGTTGTTGAGAAAATGTTGGAGAAAATGTGAATGTTATAGGGAAAAAGTGAATACAGTGTGATACTATGTTTGAAACCAGTGTTACTTCTTTTTACAGTAGAGTGTTAACTTTATGACCTTTTACAGCACCTCTGGAATCTAGATGGCCGACGCCTGACCACCAGGATGAAATGTGTGTTTGGCTAATGTTTGTTTTTCTTTATGAGTGCTTGTAAAGGATTCAGCACAGACAGACAAGTGACAATTGAACAAATGTGCAGTGGTTACAAAATAGTTAAATGGGGCTCATTATCTGACCACTGTTGGGCTCATGGTGAGTGACAAACTTAAGGAAAGTCATTGATTACAATGTGGAATGACGTTGAGATTTTAAATGATTTGGAACAAATTATGGGAAAAAGTAGGAGTTCAATGAGTCTAGAATAAACCTGCAATGATCCTTGTCTCTGTGATGCTGAATACTTTATTACACTTATGAGTTGCAGTTGGTGGCAAATGTGAAGATGTTTTAACTTAAAGACTTTGTCTTCTAGGATACAGGCTCTGGGTGGAGCTGGGAGTTAAACAAGCTAAACATTTAATTGCTGACTAATGTTTTTACACAGGGTTACAGGTTGGAGTATGGCTGCTCCAAGTGGGAAACCCTGGAGATTGTTTTAGAGCGAATGTACAACATTCTTGTACATGTCTCATTGGGGAGTTGACACATGGCGAAAGCCATGTGGCGAGAGGAGTGTCATTTTTTTAATTTGTAGATGTCGTGAGGTGCCATGACGAGAAGGAGTGACTGAGGGGATCGTCCACAAGATGGGAGCTGAGGCCAGGAGAGAGTCTTCAGGAGGATCAGAGGTCACCTTCAGCACAGAAGACATCACGCAGAGAGCTGTGCTACTGGGCTTCCAGGAGATTGTCATGAGGAAAATAAAATGAAAGAGTTTCGACGTTGACGTTGATGAAGACAACTAAAGTGTACGACGTGCTCTGCCTTAAATCGTCCGCAGCGTTGGAACATGAGAACCTGAGGGATGAAGGGAGTGTGTCAAGCTCCAAAAGTGACAGCGCAGAGGAGGTCCAGCGATGGACTTGTGGTTCTGTGAACAGCACAAATGCCAGGTGACTGTGAAATAACTAACAGCACTTTTTCCACAAATGAAGCCAGTAACTTACTATCCTAAAAGATTAGCTCTAGTTGCTTGTGCTTTACCTCCATGTGTGAGATCAGTATGTGCAGCAACTTAAGCTGTACAATGTTTCAGGAAATAGTTTATTTCACCTTTTGACACTGTTAGTTCCACATGAGGTCGATGTCTACTACTGCAGACTAAAATTACATTTCTGCTACCTACAAGACACTTGTTGTCAAGCTCTTTAATTTTGTGCAGGTTCCCCGCTTGAAAGGGATTGATGCATCTAGCACAGGTGTTTAACTGGATTTCACTCAATGACCAGCCAGATCTTTTGTTTTTCTTTTCCTTTAATCTTCTTTTCGGCCATAGTCAGCCACAGGTGAAAAACCTTTAAATACAAACCAAAATACAAATTATGTTTGTTATCACACATCTGAGAATATTGTGAACGATCCCAAACACATTTTCTTTTTTAAACACATCAATGCAGTGCATAAGCTTTGTAGTACAATATTTACTTGAGTATTTTTAAATGCTCAAATTATGTAATTCACTAACAATTGTACATACAACTTGAAAAATACTGCTTTCTATTAAAGTGCTAAATTAAATCACCAATCTGCATTAGAACTTGAGCAGTAACAATAGTATTAATAACCAGCTTCTCTTAACCATAGGCAAGCATTAATACTCTTCCATACACAGACCAACAATAAACAATGGTACCACTCGTAAACAGCCGACCAACTCGCGGCACAATGCTAATGCTACGAAAGCTAGCGGCAGCCGCGATTCTTTAGCAACTCGCTTCAACCAGTCTTTTAACATAGTCAGCAACCATTTCCTTACCGGCTGCCTCCCTGGCTTTGTAGATTCATCAGTTCCACACAATATCCATGTTGGTGACAACTTATTGAAGGAATTATTCTGGGCTTTTTTCGTAAGTGGCAACTTCCTGTTGCTCCCCAGTTCGCCCTCTTTTTCCTCCCCGACAGAAACCCAGACACAAGATTAGTTCCGCCCTCCAGTCTATCACTTTTACTCTTTTACCTCAGGGCTTTCCACCTCCTACTCGGTTTGACTTGACACTTGTCTTTAATGTTACTGTTACTCTCCCAACCACACATAACCATAAAATGGTGCACAATTCTGAATCCATCAACCCTTTTGCCAACAAAAGAAGAGGGCACTTCTCATGAGTGTAGAGAGCACGTGGGAACATAGTGTAAGCCAAGGGATGACTTAATAGATGTGCCACTCGTTGAGGGAAAGGTTTGGTTTGTTGATGGTTCGTGTTTTAAAACAGCAGAGGGACAGGCTAAAACAGGTTTTACTGTAGTAGATAGTGAGAAAGTTATCTGTGCAGGACAACTAGCATGTTTCATATCTGCTTAAGCAGCAGAGATGCTGGCTTTAACGGAAGCGTGTAAAGCTGCAGAGAGACAATATACACTGATAGCCAATATGCATTTGCTACATTACATTTCTTTGCAGTGCAGTGGGTGAGACGAGGTGTGACAGCCTCTACAGGGAAGCCCGTAGAACACACCAAACTCCTGCAAAATCTGCTGGAAGCAATAATATTGCCCAGTAGAATTGCCGTTTGTAATTGTGCAACACACGTGGGGGAAAGATCCAGTTGCATTAGGGAATGCTTTTGCAGATAAGATCACAAGAGAGGCAGCTTTAGGAGCACATGGTGTTAACATTTTAGCAGTGCAACATCAGCAGACATGCAGGCCCACTCACCTACTGCAGGAAAACGGTTGTGGCTTACAAAAGGAGCAAGCTTGCAGGATGGTGTTATTGTCTGTGCGATAAACCAATACTGCCTTAGAATTTATATAAGACTGCTGCTATTTTGAGCCATGGGCTGTGCCATGTCTCAACAGGAGGGAGATGATGACAGCAGTAGATGATGGCAGCAGTAGTAGTGCAACATTTTTATACTCTAGGATTTAATACCTTTAAAAAAAAAAATTGCAGGTCATGTATGATATGTTGCAAGCACAATTCTCGGGGTAATTTGAGACCTAAGAGAGGGAAATTCCCCAGACCCAGTCACCCATTTCAAGTTATTCACATGGACTTTATAGAGCTGTCCAACTGTAATAACTATAAGTACTGTCTAGTGATAGTGTGCCCTTTTTCAAAGTGGGTAGAAATCGTCCCAACTAGGAAAGCAGATGCCATTTCGGTTGCCAAAGCAATATGTAAGAATATCATCCCGGAACACGGGATTCCAGAGACCATTTATAGTGATAATGGTCCACACTTTGTAAATGAAGTGATTGGATTAATGGCACAGCATCTAGGGATAACACTAAAACATCATTGTTCATATCACCCACAAAGTGCAGGGTTGGTAGAGAGAACTAATGGAACAATAACGCTAAGACTTAGGAAAACAATGGAGGAGACAGGCAGGACATGGTTAGACTGTATAGAATTAGTTAAGATGTACATGAGGATTACTCCAACAGAGAATGGTCTGACTCTTTGAGATTATATATGGTAGACCATTTAGAGTTCTAGTCTTCTGTAGTGATGATAGAAAAGCAGAAGAGAGAGCACATTAGCAGATTGGATGCTTAAAATGTTTAAAAGTAAAGAAGTCATGAGAACAAATGATCTGCCAGATGATTCTGTTTCTCCGCAGGAGCAGAGTCTGAAGTCTGGAGATTGGATGCTGTTAAAGGCTATGGAGAGGAAGTGCTGGTCCAGTTCACGGTGGGAAGGTCCCTATCAGGTGCTGTTGACGACGACCACAGCAGTGTAGATTGCTGAGAGAAACACTTGGATACATCATGCGCACTGCAAGAAGGTAACACACTTCCTGGCTGACTGGGTGATGGTGAAAAGGCCAGGGTACAAAGGGGGGAGTATATCTCTAGGACCTCTGGTCTCAATCCTGGTGAAGAAACCAACGGATCCAGAACCCAACTTAGAAGGCTAAGGAATGTGCTGTGCACCTTCTTGAGCCTGTGGACCTTGAGTGGGTTGACAGGAGCGCACTGGGACAGAGCAAACCACACCCAGTACCCGCATGGGTTTTCAACCAACTACTGGTGGCAGTTTATGAACACAACTGCTCACATAAACAACGAGACCAATTGTTATGCTTGTGATGCCACTGTCTACACATTCTTCTGGACTGTGGCCATATAGCATCACTGAGAGTGAGACAGTTTGTTTGGTTGCCTTAGCAACACATCCAGGAGTAAACGTACTTGGAACACTGCCAACTCCTCTGAACCTGAATGGAAGGTTGATTCGCCAGTAGCTGGGAAGGTGAACTGCTCTGGTAAGACAGACCTGCTGGCCTGACTCCAAGTATCTGATCCACTGCCGGACATTATACTGCTAAACAAACTGGCAGCAGGCCAGTTACCTATGTATATGAAGGGCAATGGATTAGTCCAAGTTGGAGATTTACCATGGAATTTGTGCAGCGTCACCTATTCTTTTTGTCCTCTGCAAGAAGGGATGTAAACAGAAAAGCCTTTTGTCTACATTTATATCATGAACACTTATCTAAGCTGGTTGAGGTTTTGAGCCAAGAAGATCAAAACAGCTTAATCCAATTTCCTTTACAAAGCTTTTTCTGCAGTGACAACAGGACAGGAGAAGAGCTGTAAATGCAGATAATTCACCAGTTGACTCTAACCCCCACAGGATGCCTACAGTGAGAAGATTTGGGTGGTTGATAGGAGTCATGAAGAAGGGTGTTGACCAGGCTACAGCTTTGAAGTTAGCTGAGAGCCACATGGACAAACAATAAAGTCAACTGATGTGTTTGAATGCCTATGTCTGTATACAGTTGGATTGTAGTGACATATGATTTTTGAGAATGTTGATTCTTCTTGTTTGACTGTTACATTCAGTTGTTTACTTGCAGAAATGCATGATGAATCGCACACCAGGAGTAGATGCACCACAAGGCTGGATAGCTTGGTTAATGTCTGGTCCTTGGTGGCATCTTCTTTTGAAAATATTAACTCCTGTTTTTGGACTGTTGACACTGATTTGCTTATGTATAGGTTGCATTTTATCTCGTATAAGATCAATGCTAACTAAAATGATTTCTAATACATTTGTTAATTATGTACTTTTACAAGAATATGAAATGACTGAAATGAATGACATGACAGAAGCCTGTGTATAAATGACGCCTGCGCTGAAAATGTTAAGCAAGAGGTGCATGGCTGAGAATATACTACATAGGAATAATTTGGAGCATAAAAATTACAAAACAGGAGGGAAATGTTAAAGTGAATTGTTAAATGTTGTCATTTTTATGCTTACCATCTCTACATTGTTTTAACTCTGTGATGAAAGAAATTCCTTTGTCTCTGACTGGCTGGAGAGGCTTTTATTGCAGATACATCCTATCTGGAAGATCTGTTTCTTGTGATGTTGCTTCCTGCTTATATGACCCTTTTGGTCAGCAGGAGCACACACACACACACACACATTCTCACATGCATACAGATGTTTACACATACACACACATAGTGCCTTGTCTTAGAACCATTTGGGGGTTTTATAGTGGGCGTTGTTTTGCTGTGATGTGTATTGTGTGAACTGTTTTCCCAATAAAAGGCAGCAAGCGGAGGCCGTCGTTGGGGTCATTTTGTGGTAGATACCAACGAGGCCTCCCTTGCAAGTAAATCGATCGATCGCTGACTGTCTTGTTTTCTTCATGATGAATAAGTCTCTAAACCAGCGGGGCTTGTGGAAACACAGACCCAACAGTGTCTATGGCGGAGCTTCCACAGAGGCCAGCAGGTGGATGAGGGAAGGGGAGGCAGGAGGAGGAGAGACTCAAGGTGGCCGCCGGTCGGAGCGTCAGGTGAACTGAACGTCAGGTAAGAAGTTATGACCTGCAGTCTAACTGGGTCGGATATAAACCAAGTTTAGGTGGAGTTTATTTTCGTTGTGCTGACATTTTACAGTCAGTTACAATAACTCGTACTGTGTGCTAGCTAGCATGACGAAGTTTCTATACAGCTGGGCGGGTGCTGTGATGTTACTGATAGTGATATGATATTGGTTTGGATATGTGGTGAGAGGGAAACATGAAGATGAAACCAGGAGATGTCCTTACTGAATCATCAGAGCTGAACAGGTGATGGAGAAACAGGGTTACCGTTAAGGTGGCATGAATGAGTTGAAGTTAAGTTATGAACTGTTTCTGAGAAATAACACCAGGATCTTTTTCTATGTAGCTGACTGTTGGTAACTGTGCAGGGGCGGGTCTAGCAAAGTTTTGCCAAGGGGCCAGGTAGGGCATTAACAGGGAAAGGGGGCCACAAAGAAATACTTTTCTTTCTTATTCTCATTTAAAATGTCTGGCTTTAATAAATAATTTCCTGAATCTTACAACCAAAGTTTTTATCTGATGTAAAATGTCTAGAAATCATACATATACCAACAAGACAGTGTACATCACTGTCACAACAGCGTTTGTTTTCATTCAAAGGCTTTATGGCTTTTCCTATAATACCTGGTGGGCTGGTCTCTAGTCAAAATGCCCTGGTCAATTTTTTTGTCCCAGTCCAGCCCTCATACCGACCCAGTACTTGTAATTTTTCTTATGCAGATGAGGCATTATTTCTGTACCATTATTTAATTCCAGAGGTTTTTAAGTTATTTTTTTGCACTTGTTGACTTGTCAAAACCTATATGACATATTTTATTTCACAATTCATTAACCGCACAGAGAAGGCATCGTTTAAATATGTTAAAAATGTTTCTTTAAGCAAGTTCTTCATGACTGAGCTAAGTGTCCTCTTTTTTGGAAATCAAATTATGGTCACCCTACCCTACATTATACATGCTTCCCTTAGGCAGTATCATCAGAAGACATAGTATACATTTCCACTGCTATGCAGATGACACGCAGCTCTATCTGTCCATGAAGCCAGGTAACACACACCGATTAGTTAAACTGCAGGAATGTCTTAAAGACATAAAGACCTGGATGGCCGCTAACTTTCTGCTTCTTAATTCAGACCAAACTGAGGTTATTGTACTCGGCCCTGAAAATCTTAGAAATATGGTATCTAAGCAGATTCTTACTCTGGATGGCATTACCTTGGCCTCCAGTAACACTGTGAGGAACCTTGGAGTCATTTTTGACCAGGACATGTCCTTCAACGCACATATTAAACAAATATGTAAGACTGCTTTCTTCCATTTGCACAACATCTCTAAAATTAGAAATATCCTGTCTCAGAGTGATGCTGAAAAACTAGTTCATGCATTCATTACTTCCAGGCTGGACTACTGTAATTCATTATTATCAGGATGTCCTAAAAACTCGCTGAAAAGTCTTCAGTTAATCCAAAATGCTGCAGCAAGAGTCCTGACAGGGACTAGAAAGAGAGAGCAGATTTCTCCTGTATTGGCTTCCCTTCATTGGCTTCCTGTTAAATCCAGAATTCAAACTCCTGCTCCTCACATACAAGGTCTTAAATAATCAGGCCCCATCTTATCTTAATGACCTTGTAGTACCATATCACCCTATTAGAGCACTTCGCTCTCGCACTGCAGGCCTACTTGTTGTTCCTAGAGTATTTAAAAGTAGAATGGGAGGCAGAGCCTTCAGTTTTCAGGCCCCTCTTCTGTGGAACCAGCTTCCAGTTTGGATTCGGGAGACAGACACTATCTCTACTTTTAAGATTAGACTTCAAACTTTCCTTTTTGCTAAAGCATATAGTTAGGGCTGGACCAGGTGACCCTGAATCCTCCCTTAGTTAGCTGCAATAAACGTAGGCTGCTGGGGATTCCCATGATGCATTGAGTTTTTCCTTTTCAGTCACCTTTCTCACTCACTATGTGTTAATAGTAGTGATGTGTCGGTCGCGAACGAAACGGCTCTTAGAGCCGGCTCTTTGAAGTGAATGAGGTGAGCCGGCTCCTTATTGGGAGCCGTGGGTTTTTGTTTTTTTTTTTCTTTCTCTCACCCTCTCTCTTGCACTTTTTTCCGCTTCAATCCGCATAAGAGCCTTGTGGTTTGCGCTGGGCAGAGGGGGAGGGGCGGTAGTTACACTCGCAGTAGCACAGGAACAGAGATGGAGGGAAAGAGAGAGAAAGAGAGCCAGGGACAACAACGTCACATTAGAAAGGTATAGTAATCATCCACAACTATTTTCAGTTGCGGATGATAAAGGATTCAGAAAGTTTATTCATGCAGGCCCATATGACAGAGAATGTGCATCTTCTTTTTGTTTTCATACTTTAATTTATATTTAATTGTGTTGTGGTTTGCAGTGTTTTGTGTTGTTTCGCTTTAAATTTGTTTAAAAGGAAAAAGCTAGAAATTTAAATAGTTAAAAGTTGAAATGTAAATAGATTTTGTATTTTATCCTTTATTTATTACATTTTATGTGGAGTGAATGAATTATATTTACGGTGGCCCCATAGAGACAAAGCACGTACAAACTCCAAAGCACAACAGAAGTGCTCCAGGATGCTAGGCGCAGTGTTGAGCTTTTGTTACCTAGTGGCTACACAAGCCAGGAAGTACCAACGACCGGATTTGGTGTGTGGTAGTAACAGGTAAATGAACTTTTTTTTTTTTAATTATTTGAATATATATGAGTGTTGGTGTATAACACTCATGTGGGAGCCCAGGTTATCTGCCATTATGCATGCAACAGTACCAGTATACAGCTTGCCCGTTTACTTCCAGCTCACACAAGTCTGACACAACTTTACTGAAAACTTTATCCACACCAAAGTATTTGCAGTCTTCCTCTAGACAGAGGAGGACCAAATGTATCCCAAGGTTAAATAGACAGCTGAAATGTTTTGCTTTCGCTTGGCAGATCCAAGAGGGTTGGCCACTTCCAAGGAATCTTGAAAAAGCATCACCTTTAAAGAATCTCTTTTCCCTCTTTCAGCAATGCAGTGAGGCTTTCCAGAACTGGAATGTAATGATAATGCCTCTTCTGCCCATTATCTTCCATAGGCTGAACATAGTTATAGTGTGCCTTGTAATACTGTAGCCCTCTATGGTATGTAGATAATGAACCATTTTCAATCAAGGTTTCATACGTAGGACTCTGCTTGTAAACAGTATGCTTAAGACATCTTAATATCTCAGCTGGAACACCATAATGTTCAAGTTCTTGAGACAAAACATTCATTGTGTACTCCTCCTGAATATTTCATTTCATTTGCAATCTCTGTAATTGTAGATATTTGAACTAAATTTGCCTGCAATCTCAAGAAAAACAAAGCTAGATTCGTTGTATAGGCATCTTGAACATCATCATTCTCAACATCTTTGCTTTGGGCTGCATCAGCCACATCAGTGTTTTCAGTTACATTTTCTGTTACATGTGCTCCTTCACCTAGTAAGGGCTGTCTAACTTCACATATACGAGCAGGTGCTATCTGGGTGACAGTCCACCCTCTATGACACCTGGAAATGTGAGATGCAAAGGTTGTCTTTACATGAAAATATACAGTGCATTTGTTTACAACACTGATGTTTACTGTAGGAGCCCCTTTGTTGCACGGCATTTCCAGTAGTTTGCTTTGAGAAACTTGATGTTATGTACATTGAAATTAACAACAGGTAGCCATTTTAAATTAGTCTACATTTGTTGATTGAAATATTTTATTTTACATTTTTATTTATATGTATTGTTATAGTACTTTTGTATATATAAACAAAAGAAAGAATAAAAGTTAAAAAGGTCAAATATTTCAAAGTCAACAAATGTTATATTTAATTTGGTGTAGCTCAGGAAACTCCCAACTGTGGAGTACGGCTTAGCCTATTTTCTTATGTGTTGGGGATTTGTGCTTCAGCCGGAAACCTAAGTCTGACATCATTAGCCATGTCTGGGCCCAAACTCTGCTGCAGGTCCATAAATCTAACCGGTGTTGCCAACTTAGCGACTTTGTCGCTATATTTAGTGAGTTTTCAGACCCCTTAGCGATTTTATTTTCTAAAAAACGACTAGCGACAAATCTGGCGACTTTTTCTGGTGTGGAGACTTATTTATGACGACTTTTTGACGTGAAAGCGCGTATCGCTCTTACTCTCAACAAGCAGCGGGTGCTGGCGTGGGCACCTCGCCCGTTCCAAAGTGCTCACGGGCGGAGGATAGTCCTCCCTCAGCTGCTATCAGGGCAGGAAATGTTCACACCTATGCGTCCAAACTGCAAATGAGTCATGCATGAGCGAAGCTGCTGCTCCCGCACTGACTGTAACGCAGTCAGTTCTTCTCTTACTCTTATGCTGTTTTGTGGATCACAAGGTTTAAAACTACTTATAAACACACACACACACACACACACACACACACACACACACACACACACACACAAAGTAACTCCACCAGAGTGCCAATTTTGGGTCACTTTTGCCGGTCCAAGCCCAGGTAAAGGAGCAGGGTTGGAATTGTGACATTAAAAAAACAATAATTGCGAAAAGGAATTTAATTTGTAGTTCTAAACAAACTCTAAATGCATTTAGGACATTTTTTACTCACTTTATGTCTCATTCCACGATGTTATTTCTCTGTCCAACAATGTAGGTTACAATTATATTAGCATGACCAATTATGCAAATTAGCCATTGACATCATTTAGCGACTTCTAGCGACTTTTAAGACAACCAATAGCGATTTTCAAAACTGAGGAGTTGGCAACACTGAATCTAACGATCACTGTGGGATCACTGATAGTTAAAAATTGTCTAAATTCTTTCATCTTTAATAAAATGATCAGCGTTGCTGCTCTACCAGGTGTAACAATTAAGTTTAACATCCAGGCATCCATGAAAACAGAATTTATTAAATTTAACAGAGTTAGAAGTTAGCGGGAACCTAGCTCGCTAGTTTCCACCTAAACATGATATAGCATGTTCTGACTGAGAGATTTCTGAAACAAATTAAGACGTACAGCTCTGCTATCACTTCCAACATAAATGAAGACAGAAAACTAAACAGCAGTGACGTTTGTAGGGTTACTGAAGTTGGGCTAGCTGGTATATAATGATGTCCTACGTGATCGCTAGCGACACAGCTATGTTAGCATAACATAAACACAGTGAAGTAGGAGGATGAACACTAACTGTTTTCCACTCAATAAAAGTTAACGTGTGGGTTCCTGATGGTTAGGGACAAATGCAATCGCATGGCAGGATGCTGTAAACCAGGGGTGTCCAAACTTTTTTCACTGAGGGCCACATACATAAAAATATAGGAGGGGCTGGGCCACTTACTAGAAATTAGGTATATAACCTTAACTGTAGTGTATTAAAGTTAGAAAAATCATTTAAAAGTGGTCAAATGTGTTATGTTGTTGAATATAATTAAAGACAAAACTGCCTTCATCACAGCTTTCCATAAATGGATCTTTATTGATTTATTCAGAAAAAGCTTTGGTAGCTCATTCTCAGAACAGCAGCAGATTTCTTCTTGGACAGAAGATTTACAGCACAGAGAAAAAACAATAAAGGGGAAAATGGGACGGGTACATTTCAAGCTTGTTATTTAAGTTCTTAGGCTTAGCAACACACCTATTTGAAACGATTATCAACATTAACAGACTGAACTGGACTTAATAACAGGAGTGCAAATAATTTTAGTAAATTATTCTGGTGAGTATCAGCTGTGCTGGGTATGTAAATCGGGCCATCCAGCCACGGTGCTGATCGTACGCCACTCGTGCCAAAAATCCAGACAAATGTCACTTGATCAAGGAGCAAATCTGCATCAGATGAGATCAGCTGACTTTGCGTGTGCATGCGCTGTGCACAGCGGTGTGTACTCTGTGTGTTAACAAGAAAAACGCATATAAGAAAGTGGTGCGCAAAAGCAGGGTAGTGACAGAATTGATGCGCATTATTGATATTTGAAGCATGTGTACCTGCACATTAACACACGGGTACTGTGGAATATATTTTTAGTCACCTAAAGCACTCGTGCTCTCGTCCCCGCAAAAAAAAATTAGCAGCTGTGCGGTGTCTGTGGCATCGGTGCTCTCATCGCATCCGATGGAGTAAAAATCAAAAGCACAGCTTTATCAGACAGTTGCAGTTTAATGTTGGCAGGCGAGTCTTCAATGCGTGGCACAACTGTATTTCTGGACATGCTGACGTTGTTGAAGTCCTGCACTTTTTCCGGGCACATTATTTCGGTGACTTTAACGAGTGTTTTATGAGGTCTCCATCTGAAAAAGGCTTGCCATGTCTTGCAATGAGTTGGGCGACCTCATAGCTGCTATTGGAGCCTTTTCCTGGACCTTTTGAGCACGAAAAAAATACTGTTGCTGACCCCGCAGGAGAGCTACCCTTTGCTTTGATTTCTGCTCTCGCTCAGCACCAGTGTAGGATGCATAGGCCTGATGTTTGGTTTCATAATGACGTCGTACATTATACTCTTTCATAACTGCCACAGTTTCAGTGCAGATCAAACAGACACACTTCCCCTTGAATTCTTTGAAGAAATATTCACTCTCCCACCGTATCTGAAATTTTCTGCACTCACTTTCTACCTTTTGCTTCTTTGGTTCTGCCATGTTTAGTAACTTGGGGGTAAATTTCTTCTGTGATTGTCCTTTTTGGTAGAGCAACTGCCTTGATCAACAGCAGCTCCCCCTGGTGTTAAAACTAAGAAGTGCAATACACTCAAGCAAAAGTTGAAGTGCGGGCCATTTTCTATTCTATTTATAAAATTACTTGAGGGCCAATTAAAAATGGACCGCGGGGGCCAGACTTTGGACACCCCTGCTGTAAACGGACCAAACTTCAGTCAGGAGAACAACTGAGATAATCCATCCACAGTACGAGGTTAGTCATTAATATACTGCTGCATGGGCTGGGCTGTAGTTACATCGTAAGGTTTTAAAAACTGAGCTTTAAAATGAACAGTGGTAATAAAAACGAGAGAGGCCGACAGTGATCACTGACTGTTTTTAGGGGCTTGAGATTAAATAGAACAAGATACAAAGCATTAAAACATGTTAAAAACACAAAATCCTTATTAAACGCAGGGTAGTTTGGGCCCGGAAGCAGTATTCATCACGTCATCACTTAAAGGAGCTGTGGGCCACTGCTGGCACTGTCATCTCACTGGAGGGCCAATGTGTTCAAGTAGTACAACAAACAAACAAGAAAACACCCACTAATATTTCCTAAAATGTAGTGTTTCGTTTGTTGCAACTCATTGTGAATGCAATTTTTTTCCCCCTCTTAACTAACTGAAGCCTTTCATTGAACTACCAAATAAACGCATTGGTCCTCTCTTTCTGGCCAGACATGTGACAGCACTTCTGCTATAACTTTGTTTATATTTAACAAAATAAAACTGCAGAAATAAGTGTTTTTGACTGCTAGGGAAAACTGTATTCTTTCCAAATAAATCTCTCAGTGAACTAACACAGCCAATCCCTCAGCATGTTTGTATTCTCCTGTTACCTCGGCCAGGTCCGCGGCTCTGAACAGTGGTAAAAAGACCTCTGGCTAATAGATTAGATTAGATAAAACTTTATTAATCCCTTGGGTGGGTTCCGTGTCGGGCTCGTAGCCTGTGGGTACATCCACACGTACATGGGTATTTTTGAAAATAGAGATTTCCTGTTTTTAAAAAAATTCAGTCTGCACGTGCAGTTTTGAAAAAATATCTCCGTCCACTTGTAAATGCTAAAAACGAAATGTTGGCCAATCAGAAGTCTAGAAGCCTGGGAGGGAAAGACTGAACAGGGTTTTGTGCCCTCACAAAATCTTAAGTACTTCTGAAAAGTTTTTGTTTTTCTGGAAAGGCAGCTAATTTGGTGTTAATTTTCAAGTGCCTTCATCATTTCAAATGTTAATAACTAAAGACAGTATTTTGGTTGGTGTAGACACACAACTTAGGAATGAGCAAAATGCATACAGCATACATATATTTACTTTAAAAAAAAAGTAAATTTATTCAAAACCGACGACGACATTGGTGTCGGGATTTGGGCTGTCTGTGTTGAATGTAGAAGCCACATCCAGAGTGCACTCTGACGCCTGTGTCTGTGTAAATGTAGGGACATGTATATGTAAGCGTGTAAAAACTGCAGATAGTCAGATTAACAGCAACAGTATTTTGTCTCTATCCGCCATTGTAGAAATTCAACAATATTGTGGCACACAGTGTGACATCAAAAATGGCACACACCTTTGAAGTTGCGTGAGTAAATCTCCGTATTCCTCGTCCACACCTAAATACAAAGACTGAGTTTTCGAAAATCTCCACCTTGACAGGAGTTTTTCAAAATCTCAGTTTTCAGTGACCCAAAACGTCATTACGTGTGGACGAAAGGCCCAAGCATATAGAAAAAGTGTTTTAAAATATACCCGTGTACGTGTGGATGTAGCCTGTGTTGTGCCAAAGTAATTACCACCAGCAAAAACTACGAGAGCGTGCAAAGGAGCAGGAGCCACTTGCCCAGCTTCGTTTCTTTACGCTACTTGTCACTGATCTGCAGTCGTTGCAATACAGCACAAAAGCTGGAAAACAACAGACTTGATTCGTGAATGCATTTTAATACTAATTTCCTGACATTGTATTGTGCCATGCAGAAGACTATTAACCTTAAACTGTACACTGAAATAACCTGCTGGGAATCGTTTGTCCAGACAAAGATTTTGATAATATAATACTGTAAAATCAGACATGATCATGTCAACACGTCGCTCCCCAGTGAATTTACCCGGGGTTTACACTTCAGTAATGCACAAAGGAGTTAATTTTCTACATAAAACAGAGTATAACTAACTAGAAAGCGAAAATTTCAGAAGAAATTTTAAGTGTGCCTATGCCGCTGCTATTCAGTGTAGTTTGCCATTCATACAGCTACAGAGAGCAAAACTCAGAAGAGCACCCATTCTCCACCATGAACTATGGTAAAAACAAACACCGCTCACACTTCACAGATAACAGTTTACAGTTTTGTGTAAAGATGAAGTTACTTCGTACAGCGCCGATTTGCAAACGCTGTGCACACAGGTTCATGAGCAGAAGTCCCATTGTACCACGGCAGATCCGACAATGTTTGCATGAACACGCTTTGAAGCATTACGTTATGGACCACTTTTCACACATGGTTGGTGTACCCAAACAGCCGGCTGTAGCTTTTCAACTCACAGCCCGACACACACCCAAAACAGCCGAGAGCACAGACTACGCCCAAGAGGCGTGATTGCAGGTGCCGCTCAGGTGGGTCCACCTCCCCTGCAGCGGCACTGCAGACCACGCCCGCCACACACATCAAACACGTAAAATAAATATTTATGCACTTTTGCATTCACTTTTTGTTTTGTTATTTTTACACAGTGTTCTGAATGATGAACAATGGTCTACAGCCAATCTTGTGTATTATTATACAAACTTTGGTTGTAAGATTCAGATAACTATTTAATAAAAGCTAAATATTTTATATGAGAGTAAGAAAGAAAAGTATATCTTTGTGTCCACCTTTCTCTGTTAATGCCCTACCTGGCCCCTGGCAAAAGCTTTGCTAGATCCGCCCCTGCACAGTTACCAGCTGTCAGCTACACAAAAAAGGAGCTTGATGTATATTTGTCTCTCAGAAACAGTTCATAACTTCCTTCAACTCATTCATGTCACCTAAGGGTAAACCTGTTTCTCCATCACCAGTTCAGCTCTGATGATTCAGTAAGGACATCTCCTGATTTCATCTTCATGCTCCAGCAAACATCAGCTGATACTAGAAATTAAAATCAAAAGAATTCTAACAACAGCTGATCAAGCTTAAACGTGCTGCTGTTGTTTAGCGCGATAAATAAGAGCGAACAGCCGATCATTGATCAGTTTCATGATTGACGTTTCAACACGCGAGAGAATGACGGGAGGCTTCGTAACGACAGAATAAATCATAATGTTTTCTCTGAATGTGGGGCGATTCCGTTTATGCGGCACGGCAACTCTATGAACTAACCCTAATGAATAAAATAAAGTCCAACGTCAGTAACTTAGTGCGCACACAGCTGTATATAAACTCCCGTGGCAGTATGATTGTAAAAGGTCAACGAAAATAAATTACACCTAAACTCGGTTTATATCTGACCCAAATAGAGTGCAGTTCATAACTTCTTACCTGAAATTCAGTTCACCTCACGCTCCTGCCTTCGGTTTCCAGCATCATCGGCCCATATAAACGAAAAATAAGTCCAGCTAAAACACATACTGTCGGCGAGCGACCGGGTGCTGACACGAGTTTCACCCGCCTCAATATAAGCCAAGCCTGGGTGCTTTTTCACGAAGGGTCGCTAGCGGCGCTAGCTAACTATGCTAGCGGCGCTAGCTAGCTAGGAGGCTATCAGCAACACATAAGAGAACTGCTGCTAAATAAACTACACCTAAACTCGGTTTATATCTGACCCAAATAGAGTGCAGGTCATAACTTCTTACCTGAAATTCAGTTCACCTCACGCTCCTGCCTTCGCTTTCCCTGATCCACAATTGACCTCCGCGTTAGCAAACACCGGTCGATCGGCGGTCGCGGCATGTCCTTTCTGTCATACACCGGTGGATAGCTGCCCACTGTTGTAGCTCCGCATTATAACACCACCAAACAACTCAGTTATTTTTTCCACATCCAGCTGTAACTCCGATTCTGTGCGAGCATTTGCGAGAGACGGGAGGTGAAAGGAGAGAGAGAGTCCCTCGCTGTCCATTTGCAGCCAAGTCGCGGCAGCTAGCTAGGTAGCCGGCTAGCTGTCAGGCAGGACCGAGGTCGTCAGAGCACTGTCGCTAATATGGGATGTCTTGATAAAACAAGCAGATATTTGAAGTTTACACACCTACATTCTCGCCTGAAAATATCTTAAAAGTTTATTTTGTGACCTAGAAACACTAATAAAAGACATATAAAACGAAGTGGTGGCCGCCATTGTTTAACTCGGCAGAGGTGTGCTATGAATTGTGGGATATGGAGTTTTCCACCAAGCATAGAAGCCATTGTGTTTACCGTAACTATTCAATGGTTCGCGCAACCTTAAAACCTCAATGGTTCCTGAAAGCAGCGAGGCTGTGCGCCATTGATATTGTCATCATTACGGTATCCAAATAAGGGTAGACAGGCTGTACCACTCCCGGCATACCACTAGAGAGAGCCAACACACCACAAATGAAGTTTGAAATTTGTTTCAATGGGACCAAAAGATGGCGTCAACACACCACAAATGAAGTCTGTTTATTTGGCGCCAAAAGATGAATTGGCCTAAATTTGCACTAAAATATTAATATTTAAAAACTATAAAAGTCATAAACACCAAAAGTCATGACATAATAGTCCAGCTCCAGCCGCACAAAATGATCTAACATATGTAACCCTAATGTCAAAACTGTTCGGCAGAGGAGCGGAAAATTTTCACTAAAATATTAATATTTAAAAAACTATAAAATTCATAAAGACCAAAAGTCATAGCACACCATTCCAGATCCGGCCGCACAAAATGAGGTAACATATATGAAGCTTGTCTCAAAACTGCGGGGCGAGATTCGCTGCAAAATTTCAGGCGGAAACTGGAGAATAATAATAATAACTAGAAAGCGAAAATTTCAGAAGAAATTTTATGTGTGCCTATGCCGCTGCTATTCAGTGTAGTTTGCCATTCATACAGCTACAGAGAGCAAAACTCAGAAGAGCACCCATTCTCCACCATGAACTATGGTAAAAACAAACACCGCTCACGCTTCACAGATAACAGCTTACAGTTTTGTGTAAAGATGAAGTTACTTCATTACAGCGCCGATTTGCAGGCGCTGTGCACACAGGTTCATGAGCAGAAGTCCCATTGTACCACGGCAGATCCGACAATGTTTGCATGAACACGCTTTGAAGCATTACGTTATGGACCACTTTTCACACATGGTTGGTGTACCCAAACAGCCGGCTGTAGCTTTTCAACTCACAGCCCGACACACACCCAAAAAACAGCCGAGAGAGCACAGACTACGCCCGAGGCGTGATTGCAGGTGCCGCTCAGGTGGGTCCACCTCCCCTGCAGCGGCACTGCAGACCACGCCCGCCACACACATCAAACACGTAAAATAAATATTTATGCACTTTTGCATTCACTTTTTGTTTTTGTTATTTTTACACAGTGTTCTGAATGATGAACAATGGTCTACAGCCAATCTTGTGTATTATTATACAAACTTTGGTTGTAAGATTCAGATAACTATTTAATAAAAGCTAAATATTTTATATGAGAGTAAGAAAGAAAAGTATATCTTTGTGTCCACCTTTCTCTGTTAATGCCCTACCTGGCCCCTGGCAAAAGCTTTGCTAGATCCGCCCCTGCACAGTTACCAGCTGTCAGCTACACAAAAAAAAAAGGAGCTTGGTGTATATTTGTCTGTCAGAAACAGTTCATAACTTCCTTCAACTCATTCATGTCACCTAAGGGTAAACCTGTTTCTCCATCACCAGTTCAGCTCTGATGATTCAGTAAGGACATCTCCTGATTTCATCTTCATGCTCCAGCAAACATCAGCTGATACTAGAAATTAAAATCAAAAGAATTCTAACAACAGCTGATCAAGCTTAAACGTGCTGCTGTTGTTTAGCGCGATAAACAAACAAGAGAGAAAAGCCGATCATTGATCAGTTTCATGACTGAAGTTTCAACAGGCGAGAGAATGACAGGGAGGCTGTCATAAAGTTCAACATCGGTAACATCGGTAACTTAGCACGCACACAGCTGTATACAAACTCCGTCGTGCTAGCTAGCACGCAGTACGAGTTATTGTAAGTGATTGAAAAAGTCAGCACAACGAAAATAAACTACACCTAAACTCGGTTTATATCTGACCCAAATAGAGTGCAGGTCATAACTTCTTACCTGAAATTCAGTTCACCTCACGCTCCTGCCTTCGCTTTCCCTGATCCACGATTGACCTCCGCGTTAGCAAACACCGGTCGATCGGCGGTAGCCTCACCGCCTTGTATGTCTCGTTCGCGGCATGTCCTTTCTGTCACACACGGTGGATAGCTGCCCTCTGTTGTAGCTCCACCACCAAACAACTCAGTTATTTTTTCCACATCGACCAGCATCATCGGCCCATATAAACGAAAAATAAGTCCAGCTAAGACACAGACCCTTGCCGGCGATCGGGCGATTAAACAAATTTTAGCCACCTCACTATCAGCCAAGCCTGGGTGGTTTTTCACGAAGGCGCTAGCTAGCTAAGCTAGCGGCGCTAGCTAACTAACCCGACTATCAGCAACACTTAAGAGAATTGTCGCTAATATGGGATGTCTTGATTGAACGAGCAGATATTTGAAGTTTACACACCTACATTCTCGCCTGAAAATATCTTAAAAGTGTATTTTGTGACCTAGAAACACGAATAAAAGACATATAAAACGCAGTGGTGTCCACCATTGTTTAACTCGGCAGAGGGTGCTATGAATTATGGGATATGGAGTTTTGTAACAAGCATACAGATTTTCAGCCGTACTACTCCCGTATACCACCACTAGAGAGAGCCAACCCACCACAAATAAAGTCTGTTTCTATGGAAATTGTCCTAAATTTGCACTAAAATCTAAATATTTCAAAAACTATAAAAGTCATAAACACCAAAAGTGTATACCATACTAGTCCAGCTCCAGCCGCACAAAATGATCTAACATATGTAACCCTATTTTCAAAACTGTTTGGCAGAGAAGCACGGGAAAATTTTCACTAAAATATTAATATTTAAAAAACTATAATAGTTATAAACACCAAAAGTCATAGCACACCATTCCTGATCCAGCCGCACAAAATGAGGTAACATATATGAAGCTTGTCTCAAAACTGCGGGGCGAGTTTCGCTGCAAAATTTCAGGCGGAAACTGAAGAATAATAATAATAACTAGAAAGGGAAAATTTCAGAAGAAATTTTATGTGTGCCTATGCCGCTGTTATTCAGTGTAGTTTGCCATTCATACAGCTACAGAGAGCAAAACTCAGAAGAGCAGCCATTCTCCACCATGAACTATGGTAAAAACAAACACCGCTCGCGCCTCACAGATGACAGCTTACAGTTTTGGGTAAAGATGAAGTGACTTCGTACAGCGCCGATTTGCAGACGCTGTGCACACAGGTTCATGAGCAGAAGTCCCATTGTACCACGGCAGATCCGACAATGTTTGCATGAACACGCTTTGAAGCATTACGTTATGGACCACTTTTCACACATGGTTGGTGTACCCAAACAGCCGGCTGTAGCTTTTCAACTCACAGCCCGACACACACCCAAAAACAGCCGAGAGAGCACAGACTACGCCCGAGGCGTGATTGCAGGTGCCGCTCAGGTGGGTCCACCTCCCTGCAGCGGCACTGCAGACCACGCCCGCCACACACATCAAACACGTAAAATAAATATTTATGCACTTTTGCATTCACTTTTTGTTTTTTGTTATTTTTACACAGTGTTCTGAATGATGAACAATGGTCTACAGCCAATCTTGTGTATTATTATACAAACTTTGGTTGTAAGATTCAGATAACTATTTAATAAAAGCTAAATATTTTATATGAGAGTAAGAAAGAAAAGTATATCTTTGTGTCCACCTTTCTCTGTTAATGCCCTACCTGGCCCCCTGGCAAAAGCTTTGCTAGATCCGCCCCTGCACAGTTACCAGCTGTCAGCTACACAAAAAAAGGAGCTTGGTGTATATTTGTCTCTCAGAAACAGTTCATAACTTCCCTTCAACTCATTCATGTCACCTAAGGGTAAACCTGTTTCTCCATCACCAGTTCAGCTCTGATGATTCAGTAAGGACATCTGGTTTGGAACAGCCGTTTTTACAGCTGTGGCTGCAGCAAACATCAGCTGATACTAGAAATTAAAATCAAATGAATTCTAACAACAGCTGATCAAGCTTAAACATGCTGCTGTTGTTTAGCGCGATAAACAAACAAGAGAAAAAAGCCGATCATTGATCAGTTTCATGACTGAAGTTTCAACAGGCGAGAGAATGACAGGGAGGCTGTCATAAAGTTCAACATCGGTAACATCGGTAACTTAGCGCGCACACAGCTCTATACAAACTCCCTCATGCTAGCTAGCACGCAGTACAAGTTATTGTAAGTGATTGAAAAAGTCAGCACAACGAAAATAAACTACACCTAAACTCGGTTTATATCTGACCCTAATAGAGTGCAGGTCATAACTTCTTACCTGAAATTCAGTTCACCTCACGCTCCTGCCTTCGCTTTCCTGATCCACGATTGACCTCCGTTAGCAAACACCGGTCGATCGGCGGTAGCCTCACCGCCTTTTATGTCTGTTCGCGGCATGTCCTTTCTGTCACACACGGTGGATAGCTGCCCTCTGTTGTAGCTCCACCACCAAACAACTCAGTTATTTTTCCACATCGACATCAGCTGATACTAGAAATTAGAAGCAAATGAATTCTAACAACAGCTGATCAAGCTTAAACGTGCAGCTGTTGTTTAGGCGATAAACAAGAGCGAAAAAGCCGATCATTGATCAGTTTCATGATTGAAGTTGCAACAGGCAGAGAATGACAGGGAGGCTTCGTAACGACAGAATAAATCGTAATATTTTCTCTGAATGTGGCACGATTCCGTTTGTGCGGCAACTCTACGAACGAACCCTTATGAATAAAATAAAGTCCAACGTCAGTAACTTAGCGCGCACACAGCTGTATACAAACTCCCGTCGTGCTAGCTAGCACGCAGTACGATTGTAAAAAGTCAGCACAATGAAAACAAACTACACCTAAACTCGGTTTATATCTGACCCAATAGAGTGCAGTTCATAACTTCTTACCTGAAATTCAGTTCACCTCACGCTCCTGCCTTCGGTTTCCAGCATCATCGGCCCATATAAACGAAAAATAAGTCCAGCTAAAACACATACTGTCGGCGACGACCGGTGCTGACACGAGTTTCACCCGCCTCAATATAAGCCAAGCCTGGGTGCTTTTTCACGAAGGGTCGCTAGCGGCGCTAGCTAACTATGCTAGGCTATAGTTAGCTAGCCTGCTATCAACAACACATAAGAGAACTGCTGCTAAATAAACTACACCTAAACTCGGTTTATATCTGACCCAAATAGAGTGCAGGTCATAACTTCTTACCTGAAATTCAGTTCACCTCACGCTCCTGCCTTCGCTTTCCCTGATCCACGATTGACCTCCGCGTTAGCAAACACCGGTCGATCGGCGGTCGCGGCATGTCCTTTCTGTCATACACCGTGGATAGCTGCCCACTGTTGTAGCTCCGCATTATAGCACCACCAAACAACTCAGTTATTTTTTCCACATCCAGCTGTAACTCCGATTCTGTGCGAGCATTTGCGAGAGACCGGGAGGTGAAAGGAGAGAGAGAGTCCCTCGCTGTGCATTTGCAGCCAAGTCGCGGCAGCTAGCTAGGTAGCCGGCTAGCTGTCAGGCAGGACCGAGGTCGTCAGAGCACTGTCGCTAATATGATAAAACAAGCAGATATTTGAAGTTTACACACCTACATTCTCGCCTGAAAATATCTTAAAAGTTGATTTTGTGACCTAGAAACACTAATAAAAGACATATAAAACGAAGTGGTGGCCGCCATTGTTTAACTCGGCAGAGGTGTGCTATGAATTGTGGGATATGGAGTTTTCCACCAAGCATAGGAGCCATTGTGTTTACCGTAACTATTCAATGGTTCGCGCAACCTTAAAACCTCCAATGGTTCCTGAAAGCAGCGAGGCTGTGCGCGCGCCATTGATATTGTCATCATTACGGTATCCAAATAAGGGTCGACAGGCTGTACCACTCCCGGCATACCACTAGAGAGAGCCAACACACCACAAATGAAGTTTGAAATTTGTTTCAATGGGACCAAAAGATGGCGCCAACACACCACAAATGAAGTCTGTTTATTTGGCGCCAAAAGATGAATTGGCCTAAATTTGCACTAAAATATTAATATTTAAAAACTATAAAAGTCATGAACACCAAAAGTCATGACATAATAGTCCAGCTCCAGCCGCACAAAATGATCTAACATATGTAACCCTAATGTCAAAACTGTTCGGCAGAGGAGCGCGGGGAAAATTTTCACTAAAATATTAATATTTAAAAACTATAAAATTCATAAAGACCAAAAGTCATAGCACACCATTCCAGATCCGGCTGCACAAAATGAGGTAACATATATGAAGCTTGTCTCAAAACTGCGGGCGAGATTTGCTGCAAAATTTCAGGCGGAAACTGGAGAATAATAATAATAACTAAGAAAGCGAAAATTTCAGAAGAAATTTTATGTGTGCCTATGCCGCTGCTATTCAGTGTAGTTTGCCATTCATACAGCTACAGAGAGCAAAACTCAGAAGAGCACCCATTCTCCACCATGAACTATGGTAAAAACAAACACCGCTCACGCTTCACAGATAACAGCTTACAGTTTTGTGTAAAGATGAAGTTACTTCAGACAGCGCCGATTTGCAGACGCTGTGCACACAGGTTCATGAGCAGAAGTCCCATTGTACCACGGCAGATCCGACAATGTTTGCATGAACACGCTTTGAAGCATTACGTTATGGACCACTTTTCACACATGGTTGGTGTACCCAAACAGCCGGCTGTAGCTTTTCAACTCACAGCCCGACACACACCCAAAAACAGCCGAGAGAGCACAGACTACGCCCGAGGGCGTGATTGCAGGTGCCGCTCAGGTGGGTCCACCTCCCCTGCAGCGGCACTGCAGACCACGCCCGCCACACACATCAAACACGTAAAATAAATATTTATGCACTTTTGCATTCACTTTTGTTTTTTTGTTATTTTTACACAGTGTTCTGAATGATGAACAATGGTCTACAGCCAATCTTGTGTATTATTATACAAACTTTGGTTGTAAGATTCAGATAACTATTTAATAAAAGCTAAATATTTTATATGAGAGTAAGAAAGAAAAGTATATCTTTGTGTCCACCTTTCTCTGTTAATGCCCTACCTGGCCCCTGGCAAAAGCTTTGCTAGATCCGCCCCTGCACAGTTACCAGCTGTCAGCTACACAAAAAAAGGAGCTTGGTGTATATTTGTCTGTCAGAAACAGTTCATAACTTCCTTCAACTCATTCATGTCACCTAAGGGTAAACCTGTTTCTCCATCACCAGTTCAGCTCTGATGATTCAGTAAGGACATCTCCTGATTTCATCTTCATGCTCCAGCAAACATCAGCTGATACTAGAAATTAAAATCAAAAGAATTCTAACAACAGCTGATCAAGCTTAAACGTGCTGCTGTTGTTTAGCGCGATAAACAAACAAGAGAAAAAGCCGATCATTGATCAGTTTCATGACTGAAGTTTCAACAGGCGAGAGAATGACAGGGAGGCTGTCATAAAGTTCAACATCGGTAACATCGGTAACTTAGCACGCACACAGCTGTATACAAACTCCGTCGTGCTAGCTAGCACGCAGTACGAGTTATTGTAAGTGATTGAAAAAGTCAGCACAACGAAAATAAACTACACCTAAACTCGGTTTATATCTGACCCAAATAGAGTGCAGGTCATAACTTCTTACCTGAAATTCAGTTCACCTCACGCTCCTGCCTTCGCTTTCCCTGATCCACGATTGACCTCCGCGTTAGCAAACACGGTCGATCGGCGGTAGCCTCACCGCCTTGTATGTCTCGTTCGCGGCATGTCCTTTCTGTCACACACCGGTGGATAGCTGCCCTCTGTTGTAGCTCCACCACCAAACAACTCAGTTATTTTTTCCACATCGACCAGCATCATCGGCCCATATAAACGAAAAATAAGTCCAGCTAAGACACAGACCCTTGCCGAGCGATCGGGCGATTAAACAAATTTTAGCCACCTCACTATCAGCCAAGCCTGGGTGGTTTTTCACGAAGGCGCTAGCTAGCTAAGCTAGCGGCGCTAGCTAACTAACCGACTATCAGCAACACTTAAGAGAATTGTCGCTAATATGGGATGTCTTGATTGAGCGAGCAGATATTTGAAGTTTACACACCTACATTCTCGCCTGAAAATATCTTAAAAGTGTATTTTGTGACCTAGAAACACGAATAAAAGACATATAAAACGGAGTGGTGTCCACCATTGTTTAACTCGGCAGAGGGTGCTATGAATTATGGGATATGGAGTTTTGTAACAAGCATACAGATTTTCAGCCGTACTACTCCCGGTATACCACTAGAGAGAGCCAACCCACCACAAATAAAGTCTGTTTCTATGGAAATTGTCCTAAATTTGCACTAAAATCTAAATATTTCAAAAACTATAAAAGTCATAAACACCAAAAGTGTATACCATACTAGTCCAGCTCCAGCCGCACAAAATGATCTAACATATGTAACCCTATTTTCAAAACTGTTTGGCAGAGAAGCACGGGAAAATTTTCACTAAAATATTAATATTTAAAAAACTATAATAGTTATAAACACCAAAAGTCATAGCACACCATTCCTGATCCAGCCGCACAAAATGAGGTAACATATATGAAGCTTGTCTCAAAACTGCGGGGCGAGTTTCGCTGCAAAATTTCAGGCGGAAACTGAAGAATAATAATAATAATAACTAGAATAATTTGCATTTCCTGCGAAAATGCTGTTTGGATGCCTTTACGCTGAAGCTGTCTGCTAATAAGCTGAAAAAGATGAAATGTTGCAAAAAGTTGTATGGTGGTGAAGAAACTGAAAATTCCGCTGAAAACAAGTGAAGAAGGAGAGATTTTTGCTTAAAAGTGGTGAAAAGCAAAAAATTCTACTGCAAAGGGGTAAAGACGGCGAAATTTTGCTAAAAAAGTGGTGAAAGAAACCCCCTTATGTTGCCATGAGCAGGATTCGAACCCGGCCTTCCTGGTCTCAAGGCAGCTACTCATCTCACTGAGCCAAACTCATTCTCCCAATGAAGAGGTGGAGAGACTGACACTTTTGCTGAAATGAGCAGAAGCTGTTGAGAATTGTGCTGATAAGAGGAGAAAAGGCTGAAAATTTTGCAGAAAAGAGGTGAATCAGCAGAATTTCTGCAGAAAAGAGGTAAAGAAGCAGAAAGTTGCACTGAAAAGAGATGAATCAGCAGAATTTCTGCTCAAAAGTGTTTTTTCTGAAAACAGCTGAGAAGAATAGGTGGAGAGACTCATAATTCTGCTGAAATGAGCAGAAGCTGCTCAAACTTCTGCAGAAAAGAGGTGAATCAGCAGAATTTCTGCTGAAAAGAGGTAAAACAACCTGTTTCTGCTCAAATTCACCAATCAGAGGTACTGCCTCTGTCTGCTTCATCAGGTGGGTACTTGTATGTATTTCTGCCATGGAGCATTAACAAGAATCTGAGGTCCATATTAGAAAAGCTGCTAAAATCATAAAACGTGCCCTGAAAGAGATGAATCAGCAGAGTTTCTGCTGAAAAGAGTTTTTTTTTCTGAATACAGCCAAAAGGCTGGAATTTGTGCTGAAAAGGGGTGAAAAAATGAAAATTTTGCTGAAAAGGGGTGAAGAAGCTAAAGTATACCAAATCAAAGTATTTGTGCCAAAACATAGTGTTTCTGCCATATTGTGGTACTACTACATTACAACATGAATACGGGATTAAAGATGAAAGAAACTGGCAACAAATTCCTCCACTACAAACCAGTCTGATACCACTTCTTTGCAGTGTTCACATTTACTAAGGCACTATCCAAAAGGCGCCACAAGAGGGCACTCCAACACAACAGATGACCTATGTACACTGATGCACTTAGTAACAGTCAGCCTCCTTGAATTGGCAGAAATACTGTGATTTAGTAGTAATACTATAACATAACAGATATACTGTGATGTTGCAGACAGACATAGTATGTTTTTGCACTACTCATTTGTAGTGAAAGAAATTAGCAATATAAATTAGAGGTCTGTGATAGTGTATAAATTTGTAGGGAAAAAAATGTTGACCAAGGTGGGATTGAGCATACGACCTTTGAACTGCAGAGACGTGTCATTACTTACTCTGCTGAAATTAGCAGAAGCTGCTGAGAATTGTGCCGATAAGAGGTGAAAAGGCTGAACATTTTGCAGAAAAGAGGTGAATCAGCAGAATTTCTGCTCAAAAGAGTTTTTTTTCTGAAAACAGCTGAGATTTGTGCTGATAAGAGGTGAAAAGGCTGAACATTTTGCAGAAAAGAGGTGAATCAGCAGAATTTCTGCAGAAAAGAGGTAAAGAAGCAATAAGTTGCACTGAAAAGAGATGAATCAGCAGAGTTTCTGCTCAAAAGAGTTTTGTTTTTCTGAAAACAGCCAAAAAAGCTGGAATTTGTGCTGAAAAGGGGTGAAAAAAATGAAAATTTTGCCTACACGGGTGAAGAAGCTAAAGTATACCAAATCAAAGTATTTGTGCCAAAACATAGTGTTTCTGCCATATTGTGGTACTACTACATTACAACATGAATACGGATTAAAGATGAAAGAAACTGGCAACAAATTCCTCCACTACAAACCAGTCTGATACCACTTCTTTGCAGTGTTCACGTTTACTAAGGCACTACCCAAAAGGCGCCACAAGAGGGCACTCCAACACAACAGATGACCTATGTACACTGATGCACTTAGTAACAGTCAGCCTCCTACTTAGCCATTACGTATTACAGCGATATTACAGTGTACAAATTCACATAAATTTGCAGGGGAAAAAAAAGCAGGAACAAGCCCAAAACAATAAAATAACTGGGCTGCCATAGCTATTGCTAACTAGCACATACGCTAAAGGTAACTAAAACCAATACCAACCAATGTTTTTGCAGAAACACTGTAATTTCACTCAAATACTATGAAATAGCAGTAATACTATGATTTGGCAGAAATACTATGTCTTTGCAGAAACACTGTAATTTCACTCAAATAATATGAAATAGCAGTAATACTATGATTTGGCAGAAATACTATGTTTCAGTACAAATACTATGACAAAGCAGAAATACTATGACTTAGAAGTAATACTATAACAAAAGGGATTCCTCAAAATACTATGAAATTGCAGTAATTCTATGATTTGGCAGAAATACTGTACTTCGTACAAATACAATGCTTTGGTACAAATACTATATTTTGATTTCAATACTATGATTTGGCACGAGTAGTATGATTTAGTACAAATACTACAAATTGGCAGAAATACTGTGACTTAGTAGTAATACTATAACATAACAGATATACTATGATTTTGCAGACAGTCTATGTTTTTGCACAACTAGCACAATATGGCAGAAATACTATGATTTGGCACAAGTACTATGATTTAGTACAAATACTCTTATTGGCACAAATACTATGTTTCAGTACAAATACTACGATTTGGCAATAATACTGGGTTTTAGCACAACTACCGAGATTTGGGTGAAATACTATGATTTAGAAGAAATACTATGACTTCGTTACAAATACAATGTTTTGGTTCAAATAATATGATTTGCAAAAAATACTATGATTTGGTACAAGTACCATGATTTAGTACAAATACTACAATTTCGCTCAAATACTATGAAATTGCAGTGATACTATGATTTGGAATACTATGATTTGATAGGAATACTATGACTTAGTAGTAATACTATAACATAACAGATATACTATGATTTTGCAGAAATTCTATGTTTTTGCACAAATACTACAACAACTACTACTACAAATACTACAAGAAATACTATGTTTGGGCAGTAATACTATTATTTGCTATAAATACTATTATTTGGCACATATACCATAATCAGCAGATATACTATAACATAACAGAAATTCTATGACTTAGTAGTAACACTAATATAACAGAAATTTTAACTGGCCACAAATAACATGATTTGGCACAAATACCATGATTTGGCAAAAGATACCATGATTTGGCACAAATACGATCATATTGCAGAAATACTATGATTGGGTACAAATACTATGATTTGGCACAAGTACTATGAATAAGTACAAATACTATGATTTGGCAGAAATACTATGATTTAGCAGAAATACTATGTTTTAACATAAATAATATCTTTTCACAGAAATTTCTGCTAAAAGGTACTATTTCTGCTTTTTAGCAGAAATACTGTAATTTTGCATAAATACTATGATTTGGGATAAATACTATGATTTGGCAGATATACTATATTCAGCACATAAACTATAACATAACAGACATTCCTGCACTTAGTAGTAATCTCATAACATAAAATTAATATTATGGTTCTGCCCCAAACCATGATTTGGCACAAATACCATGATTTTCAAAAATACTATGATTTAGCAGAAATACTATGATTGAGCAGAAGTACTAAGATGTAGTAGAAGTACTTTGATTTAGCACAAATACTATTATGGAGGAGTAATACTTTAACATGGGAGAAATATTGATATACACACACACATACATAGAGCAAAGTGTACAGGGGCTGTTAAGAGTCTGGGCTTGGTATATCTAGGTCAGCTAAATTGGCTGCACCTGCTGTAATCAGCACTTACACACACAGACACAGAGACAGCTATGAGTTTTCTGCAGTGTATTTCTCACATTCAGGATTCCCCTCGAACAAATGGCCATAATTTCCTAACCGTAGGGGCTAGAACGCTCATTCTGACACCGATTTGTTCAGAAGAGATGGGGAAAACTTCAGGCCTTCATAATTCAGAGATAAAATATAAATTATTGAAGATATATGACTTGTAATACACTGTAACTGAGTAGAGGCGAAGCAAAACTGCCTTGACTTGCCCTCAAACAACGTTTTGTAACTCTAAATCTATATGGAGCATCAAAATCATTCTTTCACCCTAAGAAACAGCAGGCTTTGGTGAACAGTCATGGAAATTTTCAGGTCTCTGTTGAAATCAATCAAAAAGATATGACGAGAGAAAAAAGTGCCTCATTTCCAGAGTTTGAAATCTGAAGAAATCTGAGCGAGGGAAAATTTCCTACCCTCAAACAAGTGTAATTCATGGCCAAACGGTAATAGGTGAGGAAAAAATTCTTGAATTGTGAGCATCAGGGATGTCTGAAGATATATTGGCACAAGCGTCATGTCTCAACTTTTGTTTCGTTAAGGAGATATGACGATTTGAAAATGCCTCTCATTAGAGAATTCCAGCGCTGATTTTGAAGAAACTCTCCATTGAGTTTCTATGGAGAGTTTTGAGACTTTATGTTACTCTGAGGAGATTTGCAAAAAATCTATAAGTCCCACAACAATGATAGTGACATTTCCTGAAAGCCAGCAAAAATACCTACGTTTTGATGTATAATTTGTGGGGGTTGAGTGGAAATTGAGCGAGTAGCAAGAAGTTGTTCAGACATGAAGAGAAAATTCAGAAAGGACGAGTGCACACTCTGAGTTAATTGCATAGCAACCATAACAACGCATGTATTTTCTGAAAAATCACAATTTTGCAACTGAAAACTTAAAGAGGTATAAAATTAAAATGGTAGAAGATCTGAAAAAGCTGAATCATTCAGGAATAGCCCAATAGTCTGAGAACATTTTAAAGTTTGAATGGAGTTTCTAGGTGAAAGTATGACAAAGTAGTTAAGTTTCAAAAACAAGCAAGTTTTAGCAGAATTGTGGAAGTTTTCCATTCATTTCAATGGGACAAATTAAAGGAAAAAAGTGTAATATTTTAAAAAGTATAATAGTAATAAACACCAAAAGTCATAGCACACATTAGCAGAAAGAGCAGAACAGTATAGAGTTTGAACGGAGAAAATCGGCTGAAAACTGAGGCAGTAGATAGACGGCAAAAAACCGTCGGAAGTCCTAAGAATAATAAAGAATAAAGAGAAACAGGAACTCAATAGTGTGGAAGCCCTTTGAGGGCATCCACACAATAAATCCGACGAATAGTAATATGTGTGCCTCTTGGCATAGGCACACATAATAAATCCGAGGAATAGTAATATGTGTGCCTCTTGGCATAGGCACACATAATAATAATAATAATAATAAATCCGAGGAATAGTAATATGTGTGCCTCTTGGCATAGGCACACATAATAATAATAAATCCGACGAATAGTAATGTGTGTGCCTCTTGGCATAGGCACACATAATAATAATAATAATAATAATAAATCCGAGGAATAGTAATATGTGTGCCTCTTGGCATAGGCACACATAATAATAAATCCGAGGAATAGTAATATGTGTGCCTCTTGGCATAGGCACACATAATAACCATTTCTCCCTCCTAGCAAAAGTTATGGAGGGGCACCATTTTTATCAGGCTGTGTGGCAGCGTCTGCCAAAATGTGTGCCCGGCTCCTACCCATCTATAATACACATTAGCTTCTAAAAACTTCTAAAACGGCAAACAGGACTTTGGTTAAGAAGAGGACAACCAACATTCTATCAGTTCTATCGACCGGAGTGTTTCGGGCTGCGCTCCCTAACCGGGAGATAACTAGCAAGTTTATGGTAGCATTAGCTACCAGCAGCTGCTAGCTCGCCAGTTAAATAAAAGAAGAAAGGACCCCTGGACTGGAAAGGCTGGTTAAGACAAATATTTTATTGGAGTTCCACGAATAACACAAACTAAAAACAGTATGCCACCCAAGAAAGGCCCAACACCAGAGGAGGTCGAGGACATAAAAACCTCCCTTGGAGCGCTGTGCGGAGACGTGGCCGCAGTCAGGGCGCAGCAGGAGCTGCTTCTGGGGCTTCTGGAGGAGGTAAAACAGCTACGCCTCCAAAATGCCGAGAAGGACAGACGAATCATGGATCTCGAGCGGTGGGTGGATGAGCTGGAGCAGTACACCCGCATTTAACGACGTGGTCATCAGCGGTATTAAATCAAGCCGCCAGACGCGTGCGCGCGCTGGGTGGCCGGGAACGCCGGGGAGCCCAGCGACGAGGAGATCCGCTCGGTGGAGCAACAGGTGGCGTCCTTCCTCCAAAGCAAGGGGATAGAGATGGACCTGGAGCACGTAGAAGCATGTCACCCACTGCCCAGGAGGAGCGACAGACCGCCGGCCGTCATTATGAGATTCGTCAATCGGAAGAACAAGGTCGCACTGCTGAAACAAGGACGCAAACTGAAAGGCACGAACGTTTTCATTAATGAGCATCTGACACGAAAAAACGCAGACATTGCGAGGAAGGCAAGGCAACTGAAGAAGAACGGTAAAATACAACATACATGGGTAACAAACTGCAAGATTTTCATTAAGCTAAACGGGACACCAGAAGAGGCAAAAGTACTGATAGTGAGGAACATGGAGGATCTGGACAAGTACAACTGACACTAATGTATCGAGGTAATATATAACTCTAATGACAATCAAAGATGATAAATACACCAACATCTCTAATTACACCAGGAAATGACATGGACACGTTGAAATCAATTCTCCAACAGAAAGTTATTGATCTAGATTGTGAATATAAGGAGCATAATATAATAGACCCAGAAATAGATTCTGAAAGTCATTTTCTCTCTTCTTTTGTTAAAAATTGTAATTATTTCACACAGGAACAATATGAAAAAAAAATCAACCTAGACGGGAAGCTCTCATTAATTCACTTTAACAGTAGAAGTATGTACTCTAATTTTGATTTCATTAAGGACTACTTGCAACAATTTTCTCGCCCCTTTAGTGTTATAGCCATCACTGAAACTTGGTTCAGTGTCGATAAAGGAATAGATTTCTGTTTGAATGGATATGATTTAAAATACATGAATAGATTAAATAAGGCGGGTGGCGGGGTTGCTATATATGTTCATAACTCTATAAAATATAATGTTGTAACAACTATGTCTATGGCTATTGATGGAATTTTGGAATGTTTGACCATTGAGATCATGAATGAAAAAAAGAGAAATGTTATAATAAGTTGCATATATCGGACACCCAGTTCAAGTATCGACACTTTTAATGAATGGATAGAAAAAATGTTTGCTTCGGTGAACCAAAAATTACTATTCATCTGCGGTGATTTTAATATTGATTTGCTAAACCCAACAAGGTTAAAAGCCATTGATGACTTTACTGACTGAATTTAAAATATAATATAGAATTACCAATCATTATAGAAGGTGTACCAATTGATAATGTGAGTGAAAACAAATTTTTGGGAGTCGTAATTGATAACAAAATTTCATGGAAACCCCACGTCAGACACATAAAAACCAAAATTTCCAGAAGCCTCGCAATTTTGAACAAAGTGAAACCATACCTTGATAAAGATGCACTTCGTACTCTGTACTGTACCCTGGTCCTTCCATATTTTACATATTGTGTGGAAGTGTGGGGAAACACATATAAAAATACAACCAATCCATTAGTCACAGTACAGAAACGAGCACTGCGTATTATTCACAAGGCTGGTTATCTAGATCATACTCACAAACTCTTTCTTCAGGCAAAGTTACTTAAATTCCAGGATCTGGTTAATTACAATACATCCATAATCTTATACAAAGCCTTTAATAAACTTCTACCTGCAAATTTACAAACTATATTTGAAATTCGAGAAAGGGCTTATAATGTGAGAGGCTTGAGAATTTAAATTACCCAGAACTCGAACAACCCGTAAAGGTTTTTGTGTGTCTGTATGTGTGTGGTGTGAAAATCTGGAACAGTCTGAGTTTACAACTGAAACAATGCAAAAATATTCATAAATTTAAATTCCTCTACAAACAGTTGGTCTGGTCACAGTATACTCAATGATGGTTTTGGTGTGCTCTGTAATGTCTGTTCTCTTACCATTGCTGGTATGGATTCCAAAAAAAAAAAAACAAAAACAAAAAAAAAAGTGTATGTATGTACATATATGTACATGTGTGTGTAGATGTGTGTTTGTTACTATGTAATTATTATTGCCTGTTACCTGTGGTAACGCAATTTATAATTAATATATTTTGTATTCAGTTTGTGAGCTGCCGTTGAGATGCCCGGGGCTGTTGATGTGTTGTTTGGTTTGCAATGATGGGTGTAGCTGTGGGAAGCTATTGTTTTTTGTTGATGAGTGAGTATAGGGGTGGGATTTAATAAGTTTTCTTCGTCCCACTCCTTTTCAGGTATATTTTGTTTTTTGTTTTTGTGCACTTTATGTTTAATATATGTATTTTGTTGTGCCTGAAATGAACAAATAAAAAAAAAAAAAAAAATTAGCAGAGTTTTTCTTTGTAAATGCATAAAACTTAAATCAACAAATAAATATACACGTCTTTGTCAGTAACAGGGCGGTTCCTAAATTTTCAAGTCAGTTTTGGCCAACCTTTGGTAAGCCTATGCAACTCCAACACTGACCCATTTTTCCAAAATCTTAGGTCACGTGGGTTTTCCTCGTCAGTTATGGAAATTAGTTTACGTTGTGTGTACAAACTGGAAACCTGAGTGCTTCTGAGCTAACGAGAAGATTATTTTACAGTTTGTTTTCGAAAAATAGCCAACACCACTATAGAGGATGGAACCAGAAGAGTATAAGAGTTTGGCTGCATATAAACTAAACGGTGAGTATCCAGCGCTTTTCATGAAAAAAGAGAAATTTCTTCTTCGAAAAAAGCTGCTATTTATGACATTGAAGGTAATAACAGCAACTTCTTAGTATTTAAAATTGCCATCAATACATATATTAACACACACAATGAAAAAATGTGTAGTCTTAATTAACAGATTTAATTAGCTTGACCTTTCTTTGACACAACCCACATTGTCTTACAGGAAGTTTTGATTTTGTTATGCTTTTGTTTTGAAGTCCATTAACCACTCTCTCTCAACTTCCTCAAGGCCTGAGTCATGGGCTCTGTCCCAATTCAGGGTCTGCACGCTTGAAGTACGCACACTACGCGTACTACGTACGGTGCGTACTATAAGTACGGGAAGTGCGGAAGTGAGAGGCTTGTGAAATGGGACGGTCTAGCCTTCGTCGCGCTGTTCAGGTTGCCTAGCAACCATGATACTAACCGCGAGAAATGTTTCATAAGCTTTGTGTGACAGAAATGAAGGAGAAAGAATGTTTTGTTGGTCATTCATTTTTGTCATGACATCACTTTGATTAGTTGAGACCACAGGACTGTAAAACATGATAGTTGGGCTTCATTTCTGTACTGAACAGTCATTTCAAGATTAGTTAGTAAATAATAATTAGCTAATGTTATTCATGAGACTAAAGTCATCTCACTGTGGTAATGTTAATATAATATGGACAATATTATATGTATTGTCAGATTATATATATAAAACACCCAGCACGCCCCTGCGGGCGGTTTTATCCTTCAAGCTCGGGTCCTCTACCAGAGGCCTGGGAGCTTGAGGGTCCTGCGCAGTATCTTAGCTGTTCCCAGGACTGCGCTCTTCTGGACAGAGATCTCCGATGTTGCTCCCTGCTGGAGCCACTCGCCTAGCTTGGGAGTCACCGCACCTAGTGCTCCGATTACCACGGGGACCACCGTTACCTTCACCCTCCACATCCTCTCGAGCTCTTCTCTGAGCCCTTGGTATTTCTCCAGCTTCTCGTGTTCCTTCTTCCTGATATTGCTGTCATTCGGAACCGCTACATCTATCACTACAGCCGTCTTCTTCTGTTTGTCTACCACCACTATGTCCGGTTGGTTAGCCACCACCATTTTGTCCGTCTGCATCTGGAAGTCCCACAGGATCTTAGCTCGGTCATTCTCCATCACCCTTGGGGGCATCTCCCATTTGACCTCGGGACTTCCAGGTTATACTCGGCACAGATGTTCCTGTACACTATGCCGGCCACTTGGTTATGGCGTTCCATGTATGCCTTGCCTGCTAGCATCTTGCACCCTGCTGTTATGTGCTGGATTGTCTCTGGGGCATCTTTACACAGCCTGCACCTGGGGTCTTGCCTGGTGTGATAGACCCCAGCCTCTATGGATCTTGTACTCAGAGCTTGTTCTTGTGCTGCCATGATTAGTGCCTCTGTGCTGTCTTTCAGTCCAGCTTTGTCCAGCCACTGGTAGGATTTCTGGATATCAGCCACCTCCTCTATCTGCCGGTGGTACATACCGTGCAGGGGCCTGTCCTTCCATGATGGTTCCTCGCCTTCCTCCTCTTTCTTGGGTTTCTGCTGCCTGAGGTATTCACTGAGCACGCTGTCAGTTGGGGCCATCTTCGTGATGTATTCGTGGATGTTTCTTGTCTCATCCTGGACTGTGGTGCTGACACTCACCAGTCCCCGGCCCCTTCCTTCCGCTTAGCATACAGCCTCAGGGTGCTGGACTTGGGGTGAAACCCTCCATGCATGGTAAGGAGCTTTCTTGTCTTTATGTCAGTGGCTTCTATCTCCTCCTTTGGCCAGCCTATTACCCCAGCAGGGTACCTGATCACGGGCAGGGCGTGGGTGTTGATGGCCCGGATCTTGTTCTTACCGTTCAGCTGACTCCTCAGGACTTGCCTGACCCTCTGCAGGTACTTGGTGGTTGCAGCTTTCCTAGCGGCCTCTTCATGGTTCCCATTCGCCTGTGGGATCCCCAGGTACTTGTAACTGTCCTCTATGTCTGCAATGTTGCCTTCTGGTAGTTCAATCCCCTCAGTTCTGACTACCTTCCCTCTCTTTGTTACCATCCGACTACACTTCTCCAGTCCGAATGACATTCCAATGTCATTGCTGTATAGCCTGGTAGTGTGGATCAGTGAATCGATGTCTCGTTCACTCTTGGCATACAGCTTGATGTCATCCATGTACAGGAGGTGGCTGACAACCGCTCCGTTCCGTAGTCGGTATCCGTAGCCAGTCTTGTTAATGATCTCACTGAGGGGTTCAGGCCTATGCAGAACAGCAGTGGGGACAGAGCATCTCCTTGGTAGATCCCGCACTTGATGGTGACTTGTGCTATGGGCTTGGGTTGGCCTCTAGTGTTGTACGCCACATCCCCATTGAGTTCCTGATGAAGGCTCTTAGGGTCCTGTTGATCTTGTACAATTCTAGGCATTCCAGTATCCAGCTGTGGGGCATTGAGTCATAGGCCTTCTTGTAATCAATCCAGGCTGTGCACAGGTTGGTCAGTCTGGTCTTGCAGTCTCGGCTGACTGTTCTGTCTACCAGTAGCTGGTGTTTTGCTCCTCCTACATATATATATATATATATATATATATATATATATATATATATATATATATATATAGATAGATATATATGTATATATGAGCTTGAACTCTGGATCAAAGATGCAAGTAGCAGTTATTTATATTTCCTATCACCTTAAATCTTCACTCAAAGACAAGTATCTCTGACAGTGTATATACAGATGTATTATAGATGTATTATATATAAGAGACAAACATTGTTCTTTCAATATGTTGGCATTACTAAATTTGGCTCAATGCTTACATATATGTGTAAAAAGCAAATGTATGAGCTGTGATAACTGTTTCTGATAGAATGAAGAGTAGATTGACATATTAAATATTCCTTTATTGGGTGAGAAAATCAGAGCATGTCATAACTGCTTTAAGTCATACAGAATAGATATCAGAGCCTTAAACAGGCTGACTTCTGCTAAATGGGTCAAACTGGGCAGAAAGTCTACAAACACATAACATCCTTATAGAATATGATGTAACACTATAGATCAACTTAGCTCAGAATATATAAAGCATATAAACAATTACAGCAATATGATGCAACAAACACAGCAGTACTACTAATCCAAAATACTCAAAGCTTCATAGAACTGAAGCAAACATTTATTTTAGCTCCATTCTGCTGCTGATACATACTTTAGGTTTCTGAATATTAAACTTGTTGCTGCCTTTCATAGTGTGTAACTTGAAGGCCCTGAGTACTTTCTCCCACACTGAAAACACTGGGATGATCACATTATTTGAACATTACCTAATAAGACTGATTCAGGACAGACAATTAGTTATGTTAAACTTTCCTAGCAGTCCTTCACAAACAGGGAACAGTCTGTCTATTCTCTCCATCTGTCAGCTGCTGCTGGCTCTTCCTCCTCCTCTTCCTCACACACTGCTGAGTTTGTCCTGGTGGATCATCAGGGGTGCAAAGCCTCACAGATGATGTGCAGCAGTGGGTCCCTCAGTCTGTCCTCACTCTGGACACTTGCAGTTGTCACACATGGAAATCAAATGTGTGATAAGCTGCAGGATTCAAACACAAGTGTAACTTATAAATACATGTTCATACTTTTATTCCACAATCAGAGAGAAAGAAACCGAGAGAGAGTGCAGGACAGACAGACAGGTGACAGTCTCAGGTGTACACACTGCTACAAAACAGCACAAGAGAAGGAGGATTTAGTGTTTGTGTTATTACGAGTGCTAAACAAGAAGAGTTCCCAGATGGTCCAGTGGACACATGTGTGACTCCTGTGATTAAAGCATCTTTCTTTCAGCTTAACGAGTGAACCGTCAGCTCGTTCAAACACACGTTAAAGTCCGTTTGGCTCGACACCACCGAACAGAGGCAGCAATATAACATAGCTAACATTAACAGTGCAGTGAATCCTGCTTGTGCCGTCATATTCAGGACTGCAAACCGAGCAGCATCAGTGACTTTCAGCTTGTTGTGTTTGTGGATATATGACTGACTTTAATCCATAAAATCATCACATTCTCGAGAAGTAGAGGCTTTAAAACCAAGTAAACGCTGAAAGTACAAACATCACTAATGTCACATAACTTTGCCGACATGTGGCCAACAGTAATGTTTTAATGTTCTTAAACATTCGCACATAAATAAGTGACATAATATTCAGTACTTACTTTTGACAGTTCACTCTTCGGCCGCTCCCTTCTGCCGTATTTTGCGGTAAAATTATCCACACCCACCGCCGTGCTATAAATTGTGGGATATATGGGACCACGAAGCGTGCACCGGACCACGCTTGATATTTGGGGAAATCGACGGCGCATATGGGGTATACATTTGAAGTACACTTCGAATTGGGACAGCCGTCGTCGCGTGGCGGTGACGTAATCGCACTTAAAATGCGTACTTCAAGCGTGCAGACCCTGAATTGGGACACAGCCATGGAGTGCACACATGATTACGGCCTAATGATGTTCACCTGAAAGGAGTTCTCCAGTTATCCACTGCTAGTGAGCTAAACCATCAGATGAGAGTGGCAGGTGGGAGTGGGCTGACTTTTCAGTTTGATTTGATTTACTTAGTTTGTATATTATTTAACTGGACGGTTGTTTGTACTCAGATATATGTATTGTGTGTTAGAATAACTGCAGTATTGCACTGAATGGGTTTTTTGTAGCTGGACTATGTCGGGGAAAATCTTTTTAATTTTATTGGTGGTGGTATGACTGGCATCTATTTAAGGAGGGATTTTTGAGAGACTGGGATGTTCATCTTTAGATGTGTTGCTGGTGAGCGTGTTAAACCGCCATAGAGCTCTGAAAAGCGACTGAAAGCTTGTGTGGTTGTTTTTTCCTATCTGGTGCCCTTCACATTACACTGCAACTGCTACACCATCACTTTATTTTTTTAGTTTCACTGATACAGTCTTGTGTATCATCTTTTTGGCTTCTGAAGTAGCCATACTGTCAAAAATATAGAGAACCAGTCCAATAGTCACCCCCAAATTATATCTCATATATAATGAATACATTACATTCAAGATGTATTGTCATGACTTTTACCACATATAGACTTAACATAGTTTATACAGCTATGATAAACTTGTATTTTTTTCTTACTTATGTTTAGCGGAGCAGCTGTTTTCCTGGCGCTACAAAGAAACAGACAAAACTATAAAGACCAAGGCAGTCTGTGATGCTGCAAACATGATTTTTTCATATTTTCATGCCAGTCCTACTGGGGCCCATTGTGGGCAAACAAAAACAAGAGGAGACATTTCAAAGTGTTTGTACTGCCCAGGGATGTCAGTAGACATCAATAATTGGGTCGGTACTCAAAAAAAACTCTGTGTAATTTTACTACAGCTAACTTATTTTAAGATGAACACAGCAATGTTCTGTATCTCTCTAAATAATTTATATAAAACTTGATCATCAACTGTTGTGTTTCTCAATGAATTGCTTTTGTTTTTGATTAGGTTTCCCGGTGCGCAGTTTGCCAGGCAGGTGCTGCAACAATTAAAAAACCAGCGGAATACATTTACTTATTATACTTATTTTCAAAAGTAATTCGTTACTTAGTTATTCTTTAAAAAACTTGATACACAACCTGAATACGTAATAAAGCATAGACCTTTCAGCCCAATTCTATTTTTTCTGCATCATATAAAATAGAATCAAATGGAAAAGTCTCTATTTAAAATTTGTTTTATTTGTTTTAATCTTTTAATTTTATGCACATTGCATCAAACAAAAATTAAATTACATGCAGCAGTCTTTGACTTGAAGAAATTGTTTACCATTTAAACCTATGTTCTGCATATTCCAGCATATAAAATAAACTAATGTTTTGTGTTTACACTCACTTTTTCAAATAGATGCAAGTAAAACATAGCAGAAATAAATAAAATCAGCGACTCAGCAGCTCTGAGTCCTGTCGCTCTTAAATCTACTGTCACCTGTTTAGCAGGAGTGGGGCGGGTGGAGGTTTGCCCACAGCGGTCATGTCAGTGGGGGGGATCCGGGGGTTTCTCTGTGAATGTCACATTCCCGTGGCAGCGTGCTCGGTGCTCGGTCAGACTGGAAGTTTAATTTTTCGCTTTAGAAAGAAGTTTTCTTCCCATGCAGAGCGGACGCTAATGTTTCTGTCACTTTTTATGGACTAAAAATCAAAGTAATGTGATTACTTCGACACGTTAAATGCTGCATGGTCGTACTCTCTCCTGCACTCCATATTATCCATTGTTGATCTGCACACGTCTGTCGCTAACACGGACGTCACATGCTCATACGTCATTGTCATGAGACACTCTCACAAATAAAATCACAATTTAGTAACGCAGCTTACTTACGGGAAAGTAACAGGGTCAATAGAAAATTGTAGTCAGTATAATCTTTTAATAATATAAGTTTGCATATGATAGAATACTGCATGATGACCTCTTTATAACTCAGACTGTTTTTGTTTCACTGTGACCCGTTATCATGCAGGGAAGGAGCAGTACCTGCTAGATAAGAGCTTAATAAGCAGTTTCACTTTGTACCAGGTAGAGGAGCCTCTCCTGGCACACGCACACATGCGCGCACACACACACACACACATATCTGCACATGCTCACACATCAACATTCCACTGAACAAATGTATTCACTGTTGTATTACTCTTCTTGTGTATAAATAAAGACCAGGGCAGTGGCAGAGTGCGAGTCCCGGAGCCCTCACTCCAGGTGCAGGTGCTCTGTGGCTGCCCTTGCATGCAAGTAAAACAGTGAGTTTCTCCTCTCTGATTCTCAGCTGAAGAAGTGTCTCAGAGTACATCTCTTGACGAACAGTAATCAAATTACTTTTTTGCAATAGTAATCCCTTACATTACTCATTACTTGAAAAAAGTAATGGGATACCAGTAACGCGTTACTTGTAATGCGTTACTGCCCATCTCTGGTAATCACTAAACAAAAAGTTTTAATGAATGTAACATTAGGTAGGAGTCTTGGTTTAAAGTAGTGCAGCATTGACAGTTCATGTCAATGCACTGCTATGTCTTTCCAAAACCCAGGGAACCTTTTAATGCAGTGTACATAAGTTCTTTAAATTGTTCCTCATCTACAACACCTCTTGGAAGATAAAGGCACACACTTATAAGGAAATCATCTTTCATAATACAAACAAACCCACTGGAGAACACTGTTTTTAACAAAGCAAAAACCTCTTCTCAGTTAGAGAACAGATGAGGGTAAATTCAGTGAACTGTTTACCTGGAGTTAAGCTGTAGTTAACCTATATACTGAACAGCTCTCATCAATGTACATTTGACAGTAACAGCGAGCCGCAAAATTAGAATTTATACATTAGTAAACAGACAAGACACCATTCGTGAGTAGTGACATTAGAATACTTTATTTGTTGAGTTTTCTGAGCAAAATGTGTTCCATTTGTAGGGAGCTATTGTACATTTACAAAATAAAAAAAGAAAAGTCAGAAAAACTTTGTTCATTGAAAACCTTGAGTTTCTCTAAACCCAGGGTTAAACTCAGAATTCCAGCTAGCGTTTGCTAGGAAAGTCCCAGTTTCAGTGTTTTTCTACTAGTCTTAAGCACTCAAATTGCTGGATGTTGTACGCAGTATGTTTATATGGCATACAAACATCGAGCGTACATACATATTTATCCCACCCTGCATAGTAAGGCTGGTACTAAGTTCAGGAGTACCCTCTAACATAGGCTGGAAGTTGATAACTACTCCATACATTCAATTTTAAAAAAACCATATGAGAATAACACATGAACAAGAAAGGGAGATGGGGTTTACCTATGTTAAATCAATCTGTCCCCACAGAAAGTCATGACACATAGTTACCAAGTATTACATCTGCATAACTGTTAGACACAATGACTGTAGAAAACATGGACGACGCGACTCCGCCTCCTCCCATTGTGCAAAAATGAAGCCAAAATATCCCGCTTGTGGAGGCTGCCATCTTGCAAATTTGGAGCCAGAGTCTGCGCAGTAGTGACTTGAGGTGGAGCGACTGTGTAACCCTCCTGCCCACACACCTTCTGGACGTGACCGCAAACACGCCCCCCTACACTTTTTACGTAGCCCGGCTGCTCCAGTTTTTTGCTGGTTTACCGCGACTCACGACTCGTTTAATTAAGGTAAATACAACCATGTCACTGTTATGAAAAAGACTCACAGCTTATCATCTTATAGTTCTAAAATCACTCTGTTGTTAATTCGTTTGCTAGATTAGCCGCTAGCATATGCACTGTGTTGGGGGCTTGTTGCTAGCTAGTTAGTTACTCTAATAGTCTGTAGAGTGTGCAGATGATCTCATCGCTGTCTAAAATTGGATAACAAAACCTAAGGAGTGCTGAATCCTTCAATAATACAGAGGCCCAGAGTTACTGTTAATATCAAAAATATAATGCTGTCCTTTGAGATTTTAACATAAGACTGTGAGTGTAATGGATCTAAAACTGTTTAAATCTTCAGAGACCTCTACAGCCTGGTAACATGGAGACTTTAAAAACAGCAGCAAAAGGTTTCAGTAGTGTAGAGTAATTTGTTCTTTTCATTTAATAATAGAGTCCACATTATATCAACAGCTACATTCACCCTGGAGAGAAACTAGTGAGGGAGACCATCAGGACCAAGCTGGGTTTCCTGGGTCCAGAGGTTTGGAGAAACTTCTTCCCTTTCTTTCATCACAGCTGTCCTGTTTATTCCAACTTGGCTGGAGCCTACAAAGCAACACCCCTCCCCCACATTGGACAATCGGACCATCTCTCCCTGTTCCTCACACCTAGGTATTCACCACTCATCCAACGTGTGAAACCTGCTGTGAGGACAATTAAAGTGTGGCCAGAGGGACAGACGCAGTGCTCCAGGACAGATTTAAAACACAGACTGGAATATGTTCACCCACACAGACCTGGACCAGTACGCCTCATCTGTACTGGATTACATCTCCGAAACCACAGACAGTGTCACCACCCAGAAACAGATCACCATGTACCCCAACCAGAAGCCTTGGATGAACCGGGATGTTCGTCTCCTCCTGAAGGCCCGCAACACCGCCTTTTAGGTCAGGAGATGCACACGCCTACAGTACAGCCAGGGCTAATCTAAAGAAGGGCATCAAAAAGCCAAACACCATTACAAAAAGAAGGTAGAAGAACACTTCTCCAACTCCAACCCCGGCGCGCATGTGGCAAGGACTCCAGACCATTACAGACTACAGGACCACCAAACCCTCCCCACATCCTCTGATGCCTCCTTCCTCAACGAGCTCAACAACTTTTATGCTCGTTTTGAGCGAGGGAACCCCACAACCACAACCATAACAGACATGACGCCAGACCACCAACCTCTGACTCTCTCCCCACCGATGTAGGAGCGGTGCTGAGCAGGATCAGTGTCCACAAGGCTGCAGGTCCTGATGGTATCCCCGGCGTGTTCTCAGAGCGTGTTCTGGGGAGCTTGCAGGAGTGCTCACAGACATATTCAACCTGTCCTTGGCCCACGCTGTGGTACCGGCCTGCTTCAAATCCACCTCCATTGTCCCGATACCCAAAAACTCCAACCCATCTAGCCTCAATGACTACCGCCCAGTAGCCCTCACCCCATCATCACTTAGTGCTTAGAGCAGCTGGTCTTAGCACACTTCAAATCCTGTCTCCCCCACCCTGGACCCCCACCAATTTGCATACCGCCAGAACAGGAGCACAGAGGATGCAGTCTCCATCGCACTGCACTCTGTCCTCTCACACCTGGACAACAACAACACCTACGCCAGAATGCTGTTTATAGACTTCAGTTCAGCATTCAACACAATCCACCCTCACAACTCATCAGGAAACTGACAGACCTGGGCATCAGTTCCCTCATCTGCAAATGGTTACTGGACTTCCTGACCAACCGCCCCCAACATGTCCGACTGGATAACCGCTGCTCATCAACAATCACAATGAACACCGGTGTACCACAGGGCTGTGTGATGAGCCCTTTCTCTACTCCTCTTCACCCACGACTGCAGACCTGCTGATGGTTCCAACACCATCATTAAGTTTGCAGATGACACCACGGTGATTGGCCTCATCAGTGACAACGATGAGGCCGCCTACAGGAGGAGGTGGATCGTCTGGCTGAGTGGTGCGACACAAACAACCTGCTGCTTAACACCGAGAAGACTAAGGAGCTCATCGTGGACTACAGGAGGAATGCTGACCCACATCCACCCATCCACATTAAGGGGATGGCTGTGGAGCGTGTGAGCAGCTTCAAGTTCCTGGGAGTCCACATCTCCGAGGATCTCATCTGGACGACCAACTGCTCCAAGCTGGTCAAGAAGGCTCACCAGCGCCTCTTCTTCTTGAGGACTCTGAGGAAGAACCACCTTTCCTCAGACATCCTGGTGAACTTCTATCGCTGCACCATCGAGAGCATCCTGACCAACTGTATAACAGTCTGGTACGGGACTGCTCTGCCTCGGACCGAAAGGCGTTGCAGAGGGTCGTGAAAACTGCCCAGCGCATCGCCGGAGCACCACTTCCTGCCATAAAGGACATCTACAGGAAGCGGTGTCTGAAAAGGGCTGGGAAAATCATCAGAGACCCCAGTCACCCATCACATAGACTCTTCACCCTCCTGCCCTCTGGGAGGCGCTACAGGAGCCTCCGGACTAAGACCACCAGGTACCGGAACAGCTTCTTCCCCACAGCTGTCAGACTCCTGAACTCTGCCTCCTGACATCTGACCCACGTTAAACTCATGGACTGAACATACACACCCCACAACCACTAGCACACTTTACCACTACTGTATAGTTCTGTGTAGATAATCATTCTGTACATACGATAATTTTAATCCCACAACTGTTTATAACTTACATAGTTCACATTCTGTATAACTGTATATCTCAGATTTCTGTATAGTTTTTATTTCATATTTATATCCTGTTCATAGCCTGTATATAGCTTGTACTCACTACAGCCTGTACATACTTATAGTTATAGAATATTCATAACATACTTCACACTGTGTACATTATAACATACCATAATAGACCCATTTCTGTAATATACTTACACATCTCTATTATTACTAATTTATATTGTAATATATCTATATCACGACTAAAGCACTTTCTGGATGGATGCAAACTGCATTTCGTTGCCCTGTACCTGGGACATGTGCAATGACAATAAAGTTGAATTCTATTCTATTCTATTCTATTCTGTGCCATAAGTTCTGTTGACCCGCTGTAAGAGGCATCATTTAAGAAACACCAGGAAGACTGAAGCTCATCGCATTGATCAAGCAGGACTCATGATCTTCACCAGCAGCTCCCTCACAGGGAAATCTTCAGCACTCCTCCGTAGGCCCGCCCCAGGAGATGGATAAACCTAGCATTTCATGAACACTGTGATGGAGACCTTTGGATGTGTAATGTTATAAATACTCGGACTCTACTCCCCAGAGGCTCCGGACTTTTACATAAAGATATTATATTCAGTCCTGTAGAAAGTTATGATCCTCTCTGGTTACTCTGGTATGAATAACTCCGAATCACTTTATGGTAAATAACACACTATCTGCAAAAAACTGTTTGTAGTTCAACATACAATTGACGACCTTTGACCTTTGTTAGGGTTCAGAAATTGAGGAGGAAGACCAAAAATAATGACCACTGATCCTGCCGGGTGCAATTAGACGACATTTTAATGAATACACATGTGGAGTCCAACACTGTGCAGATTCAGTGTTGAACTGTCTTACAATAGTCAGAACAAAGACTTTATAGGGGTAAAATAGTACAGCCCCCCTTCTGTTGCCAGGCAGATCCAGTACAGCATACGTCAATCCAAAACCACAACCGTTCAGTCAACCCTTGACACAGTTTAAAGAACACCGTCTTCGGCTCGAACCCAGGTGCTTCCCCCAGCTTCGGTGTCGCTTATCTCTGGGACATCTGGTGTACTTCCTGGAACAGACTAACACGTACGCACCCCAACTTTGCAGTTACAGCAAAACACATCTTAACTTCTTACCTACTAAATGAGTATGTATGTGTATGTGTGTGTCAGCTTCTGCTGCCCTTTATTTCACCCTTCACTTCATCGGCTAAACCTTGTAACCTTTCCACCAGACAGAAGGCCAGCACGTACACAACTGAAACTATGTGTGTGTATGTGTGTCTCGTCCTTAAATGCTCTCTCAACTCACCCGTTGCACTTCTGACCTTTTACCAGAACAGAGGCTCATCCTTACATGTAATAACCTAACCGGAACTATATATGTAATCTACTGAATAAATGTTTTAATCAAGAGCCTCTACTGAAAGCTTAATCCAAAGATATAAATGCATAATAAAATAACCTGCTCTTAGCTTGCACTTAGACTCTGCTTTCGGTTTCACTTCCTGCAAAGCATGTAACTTCAAAAACATGTAACTTCCTGTCTTATTTTGGCACAGAGTTACTCTTTCACACTGCAGTCTGCATATAAACATTTAAGATTATAGATTCAACTCAACAGTTTAAAGTGGTTCTTCTTGGACCTGTAATAAAGACTAATATGATACCAATATGTTTGAACATTTGAACACAATATTCATAGTGTTATTAATAGCATGGTGCTGATGATTATAAAAATAGCAGCAAATAATAGCAGCATAATATTTTACTACTCCGGATACCTTCATCAGGTTTTATTTAATTGTGTTAGAGAAAATCTCATATGCTCTTCATGCAGCTGAGTACATCACGTGTTTAAAACGGAAGCTGTGCAGGTCTGAGATCAGCAGTTTTGTGAAACACCAAACTGAGGTCCTGTTAATGCTGATATATAGTGACACAGTTACATGTGTGATTAATCCTTTTGACTTTTTGTCTTTAACTTTATCAATAAAGCTGCAGCTTTCACTGACAGCACATGTGGTACTTTAACCTTTGTACTGTTTTCATCAGTTCATTTCCAGTTAACATGTGAACATGTTGGATGATCTGTCTGCTCTCACTGGGTGGTGCTGAGGTCTGAATATGAGGGCAGCTCCTGTAATCACAAAGAGAACAGAACCATCAAACTCAGATATAAATTTTATCCCTCAAAATTGAAATAAAGCTGATTCTTCTGTCCTCACACACACTTTAATCCATAGTTCCTGATTAATGAGGAGTTACTGAAGTACAAGCTTTTTTTAAAAAAATTTTTATGTTACTGTCTTTACAGATGTGGCAAGAGACTGAAAACATGCTGTTGTTTGCACATATGTAATAATCAGCTCTACACAGGAGCTGAAGCAAAGTGCAGCCTGTTGCTTTACAGTATAATACTTGTAATGAAAGTACAGTAACAGTAATTAGTGACTGAGCAGCCCGGGGCGTTTCTCTTGATTTCTTTAGTCAGGGTAAATCCATTCCCCTTCACGGATTAGCTAAACAAACTTTATAAAACAAGTTTCCCCAACAACTGAGTGCTCATTTTAGCTAGCTAGGTCTCAGGACCTAGCTAAGGACGGTAGTTATCGATTGGCTTACAAACACGTTCAACTTACCGAAAAAGTGCAGCGGGGCCTCGGGTCCTTCTGTCGGGTAGTCCAGTTTACTGAAGAACACCTCCGGCTGTCAGGTTAAAACAGCCCGTCGTGTTTTCGTAGCGTAAACGCTGGCCCTCCTCTCAGAGCCTACGCTCTATCTGCTACTCCCGAATAGAGATACGCAAGTTTCTCCGTGACTGCAGCTGCCAGTCAAAGCTGCTACGATGTCGTTGCACCCCAATTTAACATCACCGCTGTAGGAATTAGAATCAAACTTATGGGAGAGGAGACCTCTTGGACATTAATCAGCGTGATGAGAACTATTGATAACAAAAGAAAGAATCTATCGAAAAAATTATCTGAGAAGAATTAATTTATTTTAGTCTGACCCCAGTCCCATCCGCTAACATGGAGGAAGTGGGGTTTATGATGTATACTGCAGCCAGACACCAGGGGGCGATAGAGACGTTTTGGCTTCATTTTTGGGAGCTGTCGTGTCGTCCATGTTTTCTACAGTCATTGGTTAGACATCTGAGGAAAATTGAAATTTGTTTTAAGATGAATAAATTGTTACTTTGCTTCCAATACTTGAAACATTATCTGAATATAATACATAATATATGGCTTGTCTCATGCTTACCCAACTCTTGTCATAACTGAACCATAAATACAAGTAGATACAGAGAACACAGTCACATTATTTTTAAAACCAAAACAAACTGTTCTATATACTAAACACTTTCAAGCTATACATTTTAAAAATGTACAATTCTGGAAAAGGCAGGGTGCCAGGAGCAATCCCATTTAGGAACACTGTGAACAACCCAATTTCATCCCAAAAGGTCACAAGTTTTAAGCACAGGTTTCCACCACAGTTTTCCAGAGTTGACTGTGTAAAGTAGTGCAGGATTGACACTTCATGTCAATGCACTGCTATGTCTTTCCAAAACCCAGGGATCTTTTTAATGCAGTGTACATAAGTTCTTTAAATTGTTCCTCATCTACAACACCTCTTGGAAGATAAAGGCGTAAGCTGCTCATTGGCGCTGCACGTTGCGGAGCATCCCTGACCCCTGATCATAAAATTCAATGTTGCAGGACTGTGGGAACCCGAGTGGTGGAAGGAAGTCAGTCCCAGTTACACAGAGCAGCAGATCTTCAAATGTGTGGTCCACCTCTTGCTCTGTTAAAATACATACAAGTAGTAAATAAACCTCAAAATGTATAGGTTAATGAACCAAAGATTTATAATCTGTTACACTATGTGACTGCATAGGTAAGAACAGCTGTATATTAGACAGGTTTGTAACCTGGAGTAAAATCTGTTTTACTAGATTTTAGTAATTTCCTGCACTTTTCCTGCCATTGAACACCTCCAACCACATGACTATGCTCAGCCAATCGGATGGCATGTAGGTTATAGTAAGCCTGTCCCAGCTTCCTCCCGTCCGATGGGTGGAGGCAAGCCAGGTGACAGAGGTGTTGCAGGTTTGTATTGGCAAACACTTGCTTTTCCCGTTTTAATGCATTTTTTATAACACCAACTATAACCTTATGCGACTTAGACGCTGATTACTGTCAGCCAGAGCCGTAGTGTTGTCGTGCACTGAACATAATGGAATTGGTGAGTTTGAACTTTTAATTGACTGTTTGTGGTGCTACCAGCTGACGCTAGACCAAGATGGCGGCGCGTGAACAACGCGAGGCTCAGTGTCTCTCCAGAATCTGCTATTTAGCGGTTTTTTATCTACTTTTAACCGGATTATTCATCCAGAATTGCTGTGCGTTGCTGACCTACAGCAGACAAGAGATTCTGGACATCTGGACTCATAACTCCAACAGTTTTATCGCCGATCTCCGACTCATCCCAGAGATCTCCAGAACACCGGAGGCTGCCCACTCTCCCCGGCTGGGCGGAAGTGCACGCAGACGGCGCCGAGAACGTAAACAAAGGCGAGGTAGGCGCGGAGGGCTACGGGCTAAGCTAAAGCTAACACCACATCGGCTGCCTTTACCCAGTATTTTCCTCGCCAATGTCCGTTCTCTGGCAAACAAAATGGATGAGATACGGCTCTCCATCACTAACAACAGACGGATTATGGACTCAAATGTCATGTTTTTCACCGAAACATGGTTGAACAACAGCTGCCCGGACAATGCTATCGAGTTAGCAGGACGCCACACACACCGAGCCGACAGGCTAGCAGATGACTCGGCAAGACCAGAGGTGGAGGTTTGTGCATTTATATTAACAATGCTTGGTGCATGAACTCCACTACTACTGAGAGTCACTGCTCACCTAATGCGGAGTTTTTAATGGTCAAATGCAGACCTTATTATCTCCCCAGAGAACTCACTTCGATCATACTCACTGCAGTATATATCCCCCCCGACGCTAATGCTAGGTTGGCCATGAAAGAACTTTCTGCAGCCATTAACAAACACCAGAATAAACACCCGAGGCTGCTTTTATTGTTGCTGGCGACTTCAACCACACCAACTTAAAGACAGTCCTCCCAGATTCCACCAACATGTCTCCTGCCACACCAGAGGAGACAAGACTTTAGACCATGTTTATTCCAACTTGGCTGGAGCCTACAAAGCAACACCCCTCCCCCACATTGGACAATCGGACCATCTCTCCCTGTTCCTCACACCTAGGTATTCACCACTCATCCAACGTGTGAAACCTGCTGTGAGGACAATTAAAGTGTGGCCAGAGGGGACAGACGCAGTGCTCCAGGACAGATTTAAAAACACAGACTGGAATATGTTCACCAACACAGACCTGGACCAGTACGCCTCATCTGTACTGGATTACATCTCCAAACCACAGACAGTGTCACCACCCAGAAACGGATCACCATGTACCCCAACCAGAAGCCTTGGATGAACCGGGATGTTCGTCTCCTCCTGAAGGCCCGCAACACCGCCTTTAGGTCAGGAGATGCACACGCCTACAGTACAACCAGGGCTAATCTAAAGAAGGGCATCAAAAAGCCAAACACCATTACAAAAAGAAGGTAGAAGAACACTTCTCCAACTCCAACCCCGACGCATGTGGCAAGGACTCCAGACCATCACTGACTACAGGACCACCAAACCCTCCCCGCATCCTCTGATGTCTCCTTCCTCAACGAGCTCAACAACTTTTACGCTGCTTTTGAGCGAGGGAACCCCACAACCACAACCAAAGCAGATGTGACGCCAGACCACCAACCTCTGACTCTCTCCCCACCGATGTAGGAGCGGTGCTGAGCAGGATGAATGTCCACAAGGCTGCAGGTCCTGATGGCATCCCCGTCGTGTTCTCAGAGCGTGTTCTGGGAGCTTGCAGGAGTCCTGACAGACATATTCAACCTGTCCTTGGCCCACGCTGTGGTACCGGCCTGCTTCAAATCCACCTCCATCGTCCCGATACCCAAAAACTCCAACCCATCTAGCCTCAATGACTACCGCCCAGTAGCACTCACACCCATCATCACTAAGTGCTTAGAGCAGCTGGTCTTAGCACACTTCAAATCCTGTCTCCCCCACCCTGGACCCCCACCAATTTGCATACCGCCAGAACAGGAGCACAGAGGATGCAGTCTCCATCGCACTGCACTCTGTCCTCTCACACCTGGACAACAACAACACCTACGCTAGAATGCTGTTTATAGACTTCAGTTCAGCGTTCAATACAATCCACCCCTCACAACTTATCAGGAAACTGACAGACCTGGGCATCAGTTCCCTCATCTGCAAATGGTTACTGGACTTCCTGACCAACCACCCCCAACATGTCCGGCTGGACAACCACTGCTCATCTACCATCACAATGAACACCGGTGTACCACAAGGCTGTGTGATGAGCCCTTTCCTCTACTCCTCTTCACCCACGACTGCAGACCTGCTGATGGTTCCAACACCATCATTAAGTTTGCAGATGACACCACGGTGATTGGCCTCATCAGTGACAATGACGAGGCCGCCTACAGGGAGGAGGTAGATCGTCTGGCTGAGTGGTGCGACACAAACAACCTGCTGCTTAACACCGAGAAGACCAAGGAGCTCATCGTGGACTACAGGAGGAATGCTGACCCACATCCACCCATCCACATTAAGGGGACGGCTGTGGAGCGTGTGAGCAGCTTCAAGTTCCTGGGAGTCCACATCTCCGAGGATCTCACCTGGACGACCAACTGCTCCAAGCTGGCCAAGAAGGCTCACCAGCGCCTCTTCTTCTTGAGGACTCTGAGGAAGAACCACCTGTCCTCAGACATCCTGGTGAACTTCTATCGCTGCACCATCGAGAGCATCCTGACCAACTGTATAACAGTCTGGTACGGGAACTGCTCTGCCTCAGACCGGAAGGCGTTGCAGAGGGTCGTGAAAACTGCCCAGCGCATTGCCGGAGCACCACTTCCTGCCATAAAAGACATCTACAGGAAGCGGTGTCTGAAAAGGGCTGGGAAAATCATCAGAGACCCCAGTCACCCATCACATGGACTCTTCACCCTCCTGCCCTCTGGGAGGCGCTACAGGAGCCTCCGGACTAAGACCACCAGGTACCGGAACAGCTTCTTCCCCACAGCTGTCAGACTCCTGAACTCTGCCTCCTGACATCTGACAGCCTCTGTAGAAATTATCCACACCCTCACTTATCTTAACTGCACTACTGTATAGCTCTGTGTAAATAATCATTCTGTACATACAATAATTTTTAACCTTACAACTGTTTACAACTTGCATAGTTCCCATTTCTGTATAACTGTATAGCTCATATTTCTGTAAAGTTATTTATTTCATACTCTGTATAGTTTTTCATATTTATATCCTGTTCATATCCTGTACATAGCTTGTACTCACTACAGCCTGTACATACTTATAGTTATAGAATATTCACAACATACTTCATACCGTGTACATTATAACATATCACAATAGACCCATTTCTGTAATATACTTGCATATCTATATTATTGCTAATATATATTGTAATATATCTATATCACTAAAGCACTTCTGGATGGATGCAAACTGCATTTCGTTGCCCTGTACCTGTGCATGTGCAATGACAATAAAGTTGAATTCTATTCTATTCTAATTCTAATTCTACATCAATCATGTCAGTATAATCAATCATAATTTCTTCTCCTGGCCTCTCTGGCAGGAGAAACTTACCTGGTTCTGGTTTTACCACTGGTTTTGGATTGTGTGCTCCACAAATTAGACATGTTCGGGCTTTTTCCTTTATCATAGCTGTTAGACCTGGGTGCCACCAGTGACACAAATTTCTCACCATCTGTGCCACTCCCACGTGGCCAAGCCCATGTGCCTCAGTTATCTTCTGTCTGGCCAGTTTGTCAGTTAAGACTGGTCGTCCATCAACTCCTCTCCAAAGACCACCCTCTTTTCGGGCTCCTTTGCTCTGCCACACCTCTTTCTCTTCCAGAGAAGTCTCCTCTTGGGCCTGTCTGGCCTCCTCCAACATATTGATGCCTGCCTCCTCTTTAGCAGTTACCTGCACCATTTGCTGTCGTCCTTTATAGCCTGCTGCTTCCTTTGCAGCTTCAACCGCTTTCTGATTTCCTTTTGCAACCATGGTATTTGCCTGAGAGTGTCCTTTATATTTGATAATGCTCACCTCACTTGGGTCGTGCAGGGCCCTCTCCAGTTCCTCCATCTCCTTCCTATGGCAAATAGGCGCATTTGTTGCTGTTTGGAAGCCTGCTCTCTTCCACTGCTGGAGTTCCACATGGGCTGCTCCAAAAGCATAGGCTGAATCAGTATAAATGTTCACTCTTTTGTCTTTGGCCAGTCTCAAGGCCCTACTCAGTGCAATGACCTCTGCTCTCTGAGCAGACTGTTGTCCCTCAATTCTCCCTGCTTCTTTTACCTCAAATTCAGTTCCTTGTTTGCAGACTATAGCATAGCCTGCTTTCAATCCTTCTTCATCCCGATGGCAGCAGCCATCTGTGAACCAATCCTCAGCTCCAGAAATAGGTTCTGCTTTTAAATCTTCCCTGACTTTCCCTTCAACTTCTGCTTTCTTAGCACAATCATGAGGTTCTTCTGATCCCATTAAATCTGCCATATTGATTCCTTCGTGTGTAAATGTCAGATTTGGAGCATCTAAAACTTTACTCAGTCTCTGTTGTGCTAATGTTGTCATAGTGAACGCTTGCGAGTTCACATATGCCACCACACTGTGTGTAGACTGAGAACCTTCACAGACAAGATACAATTAGCTTTCTCCTGGTAAAAGGTCCTACATTATTTTCTCAACCTTTGGAAACATCCTCTATCGAGTTAACCCATTTCATCTTTAAAACTTAGGCCTGATTTCTTCGCCCCCTTTAACGGGTAGCGCATATCCGGTCTGAACTCTGTGTTTGGGCAATTTACGAATTGTCGCAGGATTTTTATATTATGTAAAGTCCCTCTCATCACTTTTATGCTCCCATTATAACCTATGTCTAACACGCTTTTGATCTTCTTTGCAATGTAAACAACTAGGTGTCTTTGCGCTCTGTTCGGTCTAGAAATAGACCCTAGAAATAAATCTATGCAATATCTTGACAGGGGATTTCTTCAAATCACACCGTAGCTGAGGTTCCCCTTTTCTAAGTCTGTATGTTCTAGAAAAGAGGAAGCTGCTAGTTGGTAAATAAGTTTATCGTCACAAAAGTTATTAGGTGAAAAGTCACGTAGACATTTGCTTAGTGATCCTAAAAGAATACATTTCATATAGCTGATCATATATACACGATTTTCCTTTGACATATCTGTATGTGCAAGCCTAAATTATAACCTCTTATTCTAGAAATCAAAAAGAACATGAAAATAACAATTTCTGCCTCAGTTTTACCATACCTAAAGTATCAAAAACCCCAAACATCTCATGTGTTACAAACTCAAAATCCTTCACTCGAGCTTAGGAAATTAAAAGAAAAAGGTTAGTCATATCATATTAGGTATACATGCTCCGGCCCTTCAAACCTGTGTTTAAGGAATGAAATCAAATTAATCATCATGTCAAATCTTTTCTTGGCTCCATCCACAGCTTGCATCCTTGGAACTTCCTAGAAACAAAAACCTGTATGTTAACCTCAACTTCACATTTCATACTGAGTTTTTCCTCACTTATGATCCAATCTGTGTTATACAAAGAAAACTTAAAACAGAACAGTTATCAGTCATGTGTCCAACCTTAGTCCAGTCTTTATCTCAGTGTCCAGTCGGTCCTCGTCCGTCCAGTCACCGTCCATTTACGCACGTCCATTTACACGCATTCACACCAGGTATTGCTGATAGTGGAGACTCCCGCACAAATAATCAGAGTCTTCACTCTCAGCAACATGAGCTCATTCATTTGTTTTATTTTGTTTTTTTAGAAAAATAGTTCTTTCTGCTTTTGGACGGGATTGGCTCACGGCAATCCTTTTAGACAGAGACTTAGCCTTCTCCTCCGCCCATTGTAATCTGGAGAAGGTCACCTTATGTTTGTTCTCCCAGGAATTTTCAGCGCTGTTATTCACTGTTGCAGGCCTGCTTAGAACAAAAATGAGAAAAAGAGAGCTGATTATTAGCTCATCAAAACACCAAACAAAATCACCTGACAGGTTTTTTCTAAGTGCACTGTTACAAAAATAATGGGCCCAATTCTAGATATGTCCATGTTCAATAAAACTCCCTCTATTAAAATAAGAAAACAACAAATCTAACCGATAGAAGTAACCCATCACTACAACAACAACCTCAACAATCTTAGACACAGAACTTTTTGCCACAAGTTCTTCAGGGTCCTGACACTCTCAGGTCAACTTAACATAATTTCACCTGCTCAAAACACAGAAAATCTCGTTAAACGCCTAAAAACTACTACACACTAAGCGAGTTGGACAAGATGATAAACAGACTCATATGCTCAACATGCTATCTGATCTTCATGAGCTCTTTTGTATTCTAAGGTTAATGCATTTTCTATTTGTGTGTGTGATTGTGTATATGTTTCTTTTTGTGGTTTTTTTCAGACTCCTTCACAATTTTCCACTTAAACAGTCAGTTTTCTCTTTCCCAAATTTGCTAACCCCAATTTTGATTTCCCACCTTAAATAACAGCATTCCTTGTCCTCAGCCAGAAGTTAGGGCCCACTTGTCAGGTTTATGGAGACATGGCGCTGTGAACAATTCACCCTGAAAGACAGGAAGTGTTTTCTCTCTTTGGCTCATCTCTGGTCATTGTTAATGACATTTCCCCCTCCGCCTCAGCCCAGCGGCTTTACCCTTAAAGTCCCGTCTTCTTCACTTCATCTCACCAGTGAGTCTGGGCTCACAGGGACTGAGGCCGAGTAATCGTGACTGTGCCTGCCTTAGGTTGTCCCAGGGTTTCGAGTTGGGATCTTACCCGTCATGGGCTATCCAGCCTTCCATACTCGCCTGATACGGGGACCAAGTGGCCAGGGGTGCTATGAGGGGAGGGGACGCACTGGCTCTGGAAATTTTCTTTGTTTCATCCCAAATTTGTCGAGATGACAATAGCTTGCCCACTCTCCAACAGAGAGTCTACACTTTTATCGTACTGCCCAAAATCTCATTGTGGATCCCTGTTTTTGAAATAAATCAGATGTAAAATGCTCACTTTTTACTTTTTGTTGCTGTTTTGTTTTTTTGTTTTTTAAATAGCATGCTTCTTATCATCTGCAGTGTGACAATTTTTTATTTTTTTTTACAGGCTAATCAACCTCTTATTTTCTGTATTTACAATCTACAAACCCTCTTTAGTTCTACTAAATCTTGATCTAAAAACAATACACCCTTATTCCATGCACACACTTTTCTCTCAGAGTTCCTCTGTTCACACACTCTCCTATGTGTTATTATTACTTATTTATTATTTTGTACAAATCACACAGAATCATTCCAATCGAGTACTCACAACATTCACACACCTCAGCGGATCCACCAAAATTCATGTAAGTATATCAACCATTCACCGATTTATTTCTTTTCCTCAGACCACGCCGGATCTGTTAATATCAACAACGCTGCACACTCAGAATTGTGCAGCTGATTCTTCTCATCAGACCGCGCCGGATCTGTTACTTCAGCACAATAAACACTGATTTTCCTTCAAAATCAGTTTACCAAGAGCCACAAAACCATTTCTGACTCAATTTTCTGAACTTCTGTGTCACTTAAACATCCTGACAGCACCAGGTGTTTTCTGTCGGACTTCCTCGTCCGAAATTAATCCTTTTACTTACAAATAAGTGTCTCCCAAAATGATCCTCTTGATCATAACCAATTTTAAAACCAAGATGGTCAATCTCCAGTCCCGCACGCCGACGGACCCTAATAGACGTCTCTAATAGGGAGGGGGTCTGCACCCCTGAACTTGACACTTATTAAACCATAAACTGACCAATAAACTCTTATATTCTCTTATTCTTAAACATGCATTGGTCTCTTTTTCTCTTTTACCATGTAATACCATATAACCTTTTAACTCAGTACTGTCTGTTTCTCAAAGTTTCATTATCCTTGCTTCAAAGCTTCTCATTACTTCCAAGTTACTCATTCATTACTTCGATGTTTTACTTTATTCTCGAGAATTCAGTTTTACCCCTACTGCGCCAATTTAATAGTTAAGATCATCTACTCAGCGAACAGATAATTTAGAATTCAGCCAAACTGCACAAATTTGCTTATTGAACAGGTTTGTGCTTACCTTTTTAATCTTTTTAGACCGGTCCTCTGTTCGCCTCATATCAGATCCAACCTTCGGCCACATTTGTTCTGTCTGATCTAATCTAAAAACTTCACAGTCTGCCTCACCCATGCAATACACAGAATCTCTTTTCCCTTTTTCTTTGACAAGAGATACTCAAAAATTCTGCAAATTCTCTGCACTCAGGAGGAGGCTCACAGCTTTATTTATTACTCTGTTTCTGGTTGGATTAAAATAACTCTTATATTAGAATCACCCTGTCTAGTGATACTGTATTTCAAAATCACCAAATGCACGCTCACAAAACAGGGAAAATGCTTCAGCAGCCTCAATGGGATCCCCGTGTTTTTCCAGGCACCTAAATATAATGAAACAACGGCACAAAAAGCTATATAATTCTGGTTCTGACTGTCTTATTTCTGCAGTCACTGTAAAACCATAATGGTTCTCTAGCGTTTCAGCACGACATATGCATTTCATATAAACAAAATCCCCTGTACACGAATATTCAATTTGACACGATCCAGAAATGAGCATGCCTTTTTATCTACCCCTGTTTAATCAATGTGTCTGTTCTTTGTTAAAATTAAAAGGGGAAGTGACCGCACCCAAATTTTAACTGCGCACTTTTTCCCCAGCAAGAAAAGAACGGGAAAAGAGACTTTTTACAGCCTCTCACACACCCAGCCTGCAGCCGGCTGGCACTTAAATCATTTCAGACAGTTTCCTACGTCACAGCCTCAGTTCAGTTTGACCCGGATATGCACACTGCCGCTCGTCTTTTAGACGCCAACAGGTCCGCAGATTCTCCCGGAATATCAACAAAAACACAGCTTTTCACGGGCCACGGCGGGTCCACAAATGCACAGGTAATGCTTTTAATCATCTCTCATAACTCACAGTATTTATTCTCAGAATTACTTCAACACAATAGACCTTAGTTTCACTTTACTGCTCGGCTCGGTTTGTTACAAAACCTCAAGCTTACGGCTGGCCTGAGTTTCTCTTAGATCATGTATCAACTCCTCGGACCTTCGCGTCCAGTATTTATTCTTTATTCCTTAAAACAACATCTCAAGTTACTTTTAGCTCAGTACTGCTTCTTCCGAGCCGAAAGTGAATGCAACAATACTCTTAAGTTTCACTTTTGTTGCAAACAAAGATTTTCATTTCAAACAAAACTCAAAACAGAGATCAACGGATGACCACTTGACTACCTGTTTTAGAATTATAATCCACTACTGCACAATTTCTGTTTAAGAGGTTTGTGCCTTACCTTTTTTATTATGTGGGCCCAGTAGCCAAGCAATCACCGTGACGTCTGCCGTCCGATCACCTGATCTGGCCTCGACAACAAACACCTGTACTTCTTTCTACTGATCTTCAGATGCCTCGCATCCTCCACCAAATGAAGCGAGATCGATCAACTGCAGACCAGACAACAAACGACGGAGGCACCAGACAAGTGCAATCAAACGATGAGTTTATTAACACAGGAGAGGAAACATCAGCATATGTCTCCCTCTGACAAAAATACATTGAATGCTGGTTTTATAGCATAGAAAATTAACGCCCACACATACACGTCAATACAGGTCAAAAATACATTGTTTACAGACATGAGCACATCTCGTACAGCTTAATAACTATAAACAGTCATATAACTTCTCTTTTCTATAACACCTGCCTTTTAAGGTGATAGGTTTGTAGCTTGAACCGATTCGCTGGAACGTTGAAGGCAATGTGATTACACAGCAAGCAAGACACGAGTAGGCAACATTCTTTATGTTTCACGTGCACGGGAGAGAACTGGACAGGCGCCGTTCCTTCGCTTGACCCCAGTTGCTCTCGTCCGCTCTCCCGTAACACTGCTCTTTTATTATGGTTACATGAATATGCATAGGTTCATTAACATATGACCTCTTTCATAGGTATACATGTGAACAAAGAATACCCTGTGTGTGTGTGTGTGTGTGTGTGGAATGTGACTCCCCAAAGCTGGTGCCAGGAGTCTAGCGGTCCATCTAAACAAAAGGCTCTTAGACTCAAACAGATATACGTGTGTTTGTTATACCATATATCAGCAAGAGAAGATACGACCTCTCCTAGGAGGTGTGTGATCTATGCCAGAACACTCTGAAGAGGAGTGAACACACTCCCCTCTTCATGCTACACAGAGTTGTTACAGACTATTAAGGATCAAACCTCCTATGACTACACAATCGATTATATACTTCTAAGCATATATGAGTAAATATTTCTAAGCATAAATGGCAATAAACAATACAAATCTAACATAAGCTAATAAACTTCAAGCTTCAGGGTCTCTAAGGGCTAATAATGGACCCTCGTCACCAATCACTAAGTAGACTGAATTGCAGCAAGTCTCAAAAAGAAGCAGAAGACACTTGGGCCTTCGCTCAGGCCTGCTACTAGATTTAATGTGTATTGTAAGCATGCATGCAATTAACCTGCTATGTTCTCATCTTCCCTCAACATGTATCACCTGGACACTCTCACCAGTGAAGCTTAAAACCCTCTTGGATGCAACATCAACTCTAAACAAGCACAGATATGCAATGTGTATAAAATGAACTCTACCTGTGAATAGAATGAATGTGATGACAAACATATTCAATGCAATATGAACCCTGTAAGAAATATTACTGATAAAATAATGCTGTAAAACATGTTATTAATGCATTCATCATAAGGCAGGTTATATGGTAGCAATAAAAGAATCTCTGAATCCCAACACAAGATAAACTTTACACGTCACGATGACATTTCTGTCAGTCCCTGCATCCTTAAATGTCTCCAGTTGTCCTGAGTTCTCTCTGACTGTCTCCTTGGTGCATTTAAACCCCTGTTCCTCCCTGTCCTCGTCGTCTGTTGTCTTCATCTCCGTTATCAGTCATCATAATTTTACCATCTCTGTGCAAGTCTGCAAATTTCTTTATGAAATCATAAGATTCTTAAATTCATCAAGTCTCTCTGTGCCTGGGTCCTCATCACAAAACATGACATCACTGTTTTGTACATTTTAACACAATTTAATCCCCACATTTGTGAAAGAAAAACAAAACACTTTTTTTAAAGTCTGTAACAAAACCATCAAATCTGATAAAGTTTATTTAAATGCAGCAAACGAAGAATGGATTGGAATAAAAAAAACAAACATATCCTAACCTTAATTACTGGGAGAAAATGATGCTCATAGTGAGTAAGAAGTAAACTGAGTGCATTTTTTGGACAGAGATTCACTTTTAATGTGTATGTATAATATAATACAGATGTCGCCTCACCTTGAGGTTGGCAAATCACTTTTGGTGGTCAACTCTCTCAAGCAGTTTAACAGTTTCTGTTTTGCCTGTCACTGTTCCCTGTCTGTTTTCTTACCTGGTTCTTCCTGACCTTGTACTTTCTCCTCATGTTCCCCTCTTTCCCCTCTCCCTCTTTGGACTGACAATCATACACAAATAGATTGTATTCAATTAGATGAAAAAATTACATTAATATGAAAAAAAAATACTGTTAAGATCACTAATAAAAAAGTCCTCTCTCAGTGTACTTTCAACCAAAAGGCAAATAACCAAACGACATGTACATCTGATAAAAGATATAAATATTGAAACACTGATCCAACATTATCCTTTATTGACGGATCGTTTGATCTTACACTTTGACCTGAATGTGGCTCCTGGGTTTTGTTTTGTATTGGTCTTTCACGTGGAATTCCAATAAAACTGATTCATGTTTGTGGCTGTAATGTGACAAAATGTGGGAAAGTTCAAGGGGGCCTAATACTTTTGCAAGCCACTGTAGTTTCCGGTACCTGGGTGTCCACATCACTCAGGACCTGTCATGGTCCTGTCACATTTACCACCCTGGTTAAGAAAGCCCGCCAGTGTCTCTTCTTCCTCAGAAGACTTCCATCTGCCACTGACGGTGCTTAAGAACTTCTACTCGTGCACCATCGACGATGTTTCCCTGACGGGACACATCTGCACCTGGTTTGGGAACAGCACCAAGCAGGACAGACAAGATCTGCAAAGAGTGGTGCGCTCGGCCGAACGCATCAGTTGATCAGAGCTTCCTGACCTGCTTTCCATCTACACCAAGCAGTGCAATCTGTAAATTTTGTAGTAATCTCTAAATCTCACTGTCATTTCCTACTGTCATTTAATGGCCGGGCATTGCACCGCAATAAGATATTTTACCACATACCGTACTGTGTATGGTTGTGCGTGTGACAAATAAAATTTGAATTTCAACGCTTCTGTCCGTTTGGCACCAACTGTAATCTCCAACTAGCCACATAGATCAAACTCCCTTTAACTCATTAGCGAGCTAGCCTACATTTAGCAAAGTTAAAACCATACGATACAGGGAAAAAACTGACTCCTGCCATAAGCATTTATTTATACCACTATCTGTCAAACAAAAACTGGTGATTATATAGCAAAACTCTGCCTAACAGCCAAAAGAAGTGTAAAGTACAAATAAAATTAAATGTAAATTATCCTTATTTCATTATTACTCAGCAAATTCCTCGATGTGGCAGACGCAGGCTGACCATTATTAGGACACCTTTAACAAAAAGCACATGAAATTAAGTCTTTTAAGATATACATTTTAAGATGTAATATATACATAAATGCAAAAATCAAAAAATTGTCTCCAAATCCCTACCCATGAAGATGGCTGCCTTGCTTGTAAATTTTCCCGCTTCTTGTCTATTCTTGCTCCCACAATGCAATGCGTAATTAAAGACATACGGAAAATTCCTTCATAGAAAAAAGGTAGATTATACAGTACTTTTACAGATAGTTTTTTTTTTAAAGTGTAACATAGTGATCCATTTTTTTGATGAACTCTATGGCAAGGACAGGAACTCCAATTCTTTGCTTTTGAATTCATTTATGTCTCCAGCAGCTACCTCCAACACCTCAGCTTCGGCTAGGAGCTTCAGTTTCTCTTTGTAGATACATTTTTGGGAAGCACTAATGCAGCAAAATGTTTGTAAGTTACCCAGGTCAAACTTCTGTGGTCGCCATCTTGTCATTCAAGTAAAGAGGAAGCTCGCCTCAAATGTAGTTCTTTTATAGGCCTGTTTGAATTGAGAAGGTGTGGTTTCAGAGTATAAGCTGGCAAGAAATGAAATGGGGGCCATTTTTGGAAGTTGCTGTTTGTATGTGCAAAAGTTTGGCCAATAAACTAAGTACTAACTATTTCAGTTAAGTCAGAGTGATGTCTGCTGTCTTCCACACCACACCTCTCTGCGTAACATTAATATTATCTATTTTGGCTTCTAATTTGACTTTCTTGACTCTCAGTCCGCTGTCCTTTTCTGTGAATGCTAGTCTGGTTTTCATTGCCTCTGCTTTGGGTCGAGCTCTGGCTGTTTTGTAGCTTACTTTGGAGCTTTTTGATGAGTGTGACGAGCATGACCTTTTTGAGGTGTGGTAAGAAGAAATAGACCCTGATTCAACTTCATCTCATGAAGGTACTTTCAGGTCTGTCTTCATTTGGAGCTTGTGCCGAGGTGCTTGCGACCTCCATGGCGACATGTGATGCAGACTGACAATCCTTCACTCTTCTTAACCCCCACATTGAGTGCTCATCCTTTTACTATGCTTTCATCACTAAAGTTTGTTCCAGGCAATGTAATTTCAGCTATACAGCTAGCTTAACATTCTTTATTTCCCAGCGCCTTATCCTCTAAGAAATAGGCCACTTGTTGTGCTTGGCAGGATTTAATGAGGAAAATAAATTCTCATCATCAGATGAGAGTTTATCATCAGATAACTATTTTCCACTACTTCCTCAGTCAAAGTTGAGGAAAAGATTCCTTCACCTGAACTCAACCAACTTTGACTGACTCCTTCGCTGCAGCCCTTTTTATTGTCAGCAAGCAATCATTCATGAATATGCAATTACAAATACACGTGACATTCTTAAGCAGGCACATCTGAACAACATCAGTGTCTGTATTCTTTGTGTGTGTGTGTGTGTGTGTGTGTATGTGTGTTTCCAGCTATACCATACATAGACATACGACCTTTCATTGAACTTAAACTGTATGCAGAAAAGCAGAAGTAAGCGTCTCGCTAAATTATAAGTACAGGAACATGCAATAGGTCATGTCTCAAACAAACATTTAAAGGTGTGAAGTCTTACACTTTGAGATAACGAACAAGACAGTCGGGTCTCTACAGCTATAATGGAAATTATAACGTCAAGGCTGCTTCTTCTCATCTCATGGTACACAAGTGCACACAGAATCTTATCAGACCTAATAAGGATATGATTTTTATCAGCATACAAATGATTAAATATTTCTAAGCATAAATGACCATCTTAAATTATTAATTCTCACAGTTATCCTCTCCAGTTTAATAGAATGGCACTTTTTTACCACGGTGAAACGACAATTTCTAATATACGATCTGTGACAGACATTGACAATCAGGACAAGTCAAAGATAGAAAAGGAAAACAAATGTTCCTCAGGATCTGTCCAGAGACTTTAATTGGAGGCAAAGATGTTTTGCTCTGAGTCATCAGTCAGTCACATCTGAATTCAGATGATCATTACATGTGACATCATTAAGTAAAAGACAGAAAGGATATCTTCATCTCTAAATAAATATCCAAGAAGTCACTTGAAAATGATAGAAAACAGTCATAGAAATAGAACATAATAGACAGAACCTTTCTGAGAATGATTATAGTTTAAGTATAAATGGTGTTTGCTAACCACCTGGACATGGTAGTGGTGGGTAAGCAGAAGAAGACGGCTGTAGTGATGTAGAGATACCAAATGACAGTAACATCAGGAAGAAGGAACACGAGAGCTTGAGAAATTCCAAAGGCTCAGAGAAGGGCTTGAGAAGATGTGGAGGGTGAAGGTAACAGTGGTCCCAGTGGTAATCGGAGCGTTCGGTGCAGTGACTCCAAAGCTAGCAAGTGGCTCCAGCACATCCCAGGAACAGCATTCGAGATCTCTGTCTGACTGGTGACCTGCCCAGTTTGCCAGACAGTCTTTTCTTTATTTTTAATACTTTCTACATTGTAGCTACATACTGAAGACATCCAATATATAAAGCAAGATATAGCAAAGAAAAAATTGAGGAATCTAAAATATAAGACATATTAAGAGTTATTTATCAAAGTAGCCGACCTTTGCTTTGTTGACAGCGATGCAAACCCTCAGCCTTCTCTCAGTGAGCTTCACAATGTAGTCATTTGACATGGTTTCACCTCACAGGTGTGCCTTGTCAGGGTTCATTTGTGGAATTTCTTGCCTTCTTAATGATGTTGGGACTATCAGTTGTGTTGTGCAGATTAGCACCACCCCAGGTAAGAAAGACCAAGAGTCACCTCTGCTGCTGAGGATAAACTCATCTGAGTCACCAGCCTCAAAAATCGCAATTGTTAACAACATCTCAGATTTGAGCCAGGATAAATGCCACATAGAGATCCAGTAAAAAATATTTCACAACATCAACTGTTCAGAGGAAACTGCGCGAATGTGGCCTTTATGATTAAACAGCTGCTAAGAAACCACTACTACAGAAAAGCAACAAGCAGAAGAGATTTGTTTAGGCCAAGAAACACAAGGAATGGACATTAGACCAGTGGAAATCTGTGCTTTGGTCTGATGAGTCTAAATTTGAGATTTTTGGTTCCACTCGCCGTGTCGTTGTGCAACACAGAAAAGGTCAACAGATGGTCTCTACATGCATGTTTGCCACCGTGAAGCATGGAGGAGGAGGTGTGATGGTGCGGGGGGGCTTTGCTGGTGACACTGTTGGGATTGATTCAAGACTGAAGGCACACCAAACCAGGATGGCTGCCTCAGTATCCTGCAGCAACATGCCATCCCATCCGGTTTGTGTTTAGTTGGACCATCATTTATTCTTTAACAGGACCATGACCACACACACCTTCAATTCATTTCAATTCAATTTTATTTATATAGCGCCAAATCACAACGACAGTCGCCTCAAGGCGCTTTATATTGTAAGGTAGAACCCACAATAATACATACAGAGAAAAACCCAACAATCAAATGACCCCCTATGAGCAAGCACTTTGGCGACAGTGGGAAGGACAAACTCCCTTTTAACCGGAAGAAACCTCCGGCAGAACCAGGCTCAGGGAGGGGCGGGGCCCTCCCTTCTTCTGTCCTCACACGTCTGTATCTCAGTTGTTCTTCATGCTGATTTCTCTTATAATTGGTGTCATAAACTGCAAAAACTGGTAGGTGATCACTGATGTCATTAATTAATAATCCGCTCACAATGTTGTTTTCCATATTGTTAGTGAAAATATTGTTGAGTAAGGTGGCACAATGTGGTGCAATTCTGCTAGGCCTGGTTATTTTAGGATGTAAACTCAGAGTTTAGAAATCTGTCAGTCATTTTATGCTTATTAGCTGGTATTTTCACTTGAGGGGCCTGGGGAAACCTTTTTTTGGATGTTGCTCATCATCAGAGTCCATATAACTGTATAGGGGATTTGGTCTAAACAAGGAAAAGAAAAAACAGTAATAATTAATTGCAAACATGCTTTTGGCTTATTTTTACCTTACAAACGCAAGACACTCGGACTGAGGAAATAAACTTAAAAAGGCTGCTTTATTGCAGTGCAAAACTCCACATAAAACAAACACGTAAAAAACAAACCTAAACTAGAAACTGGAAACTCATGCTAGACACAAGGAAACATGGAAACAAGAAACTAAAGACGAGGATCACAGGGAGCACAGTGAGGAACACAGAGCATGAAGAGGGGACGACGCAACACCGACTGAGGGAAACACAGGGCTAAAGGGATAACAAGGGAATGGGACACAGGAGGAGAGCACACCTGGGAGTAATCAAACACAACAAGACCAGGGGAAGCCAAACTAGAAACACTGACATGAGACACAGACTTACAAAGTAAAACAGGTAACATAACACCAGTGATGGGAATAACGGCGTTACAAGTAACGGCGTTACTTTTTTCAGTAACGAGTAATCTAACTAATTACTATTCCTATCGTTACAACGCCGTTACAGTTACTAGGAAGAAAACGCGGTCCGTTACTATTTTTCAGCAAACAGACGGTTGAAGCTGTGTTCAGCTTACCGCATCTTATATCAGTTGCACGGAAGTAGCTGTAAGTAATCTGGATGCTACAGCTTTAAGCAGCTGCGCGCTCCCGCGGACGGTAATCACGATCACTGTCTAGCACAACACCTGGAGCTCAGGGGGCAAAACAATCGCACGTGTGCTGCTGTTTGACTGAGGAAGAATAAAGTAGTCGTGGTAAGCCAATCACGTGACAACTTAAAGACAAAGCAACAAGGTGATATATACCAGTTTTTAAATTGTGTCGATAGGCCACGTAAAACCAGAGCCGTGATAAACAAGATATACGCGGCGTTTTTTCCTCAATAGTTTCGCCACGTTAGCGCTAGCAAGCACTCTCTGCTTATGAGCAAAACAACAAAACAGGGGAAGTTTTAGGAGTGACGTCGAGAGAGAGAGAGAGAGAGAGAGAGCAGAAAAAGAGAGAGAGCGAGTTTTGAGATGTGAGATTTGTGACGTTTAGCGTGTTTGGAGTGTGTAGTTAATGTGTTGTCTTGTGTAGTTAGTGTGTAGTGTTGTGGATAGTTTTGTGTTGTGTGTCAGAACAATGAGGCGACTGCTGTCTCCAGGTAGAAACAGGAGCAGTGATACACCTGCTGCTGTCAGACCTGCAGGTATCAGGCTGTGATGTTCTCCTTTATAGTGGACAGAAATTATTTTTTGGAGTGGCACAAATAATTTGTGTGGCATCTTAACAGCTAATTGTTCTGTAAATAGTTTGAAATGGTTATTTTACAAAAGGGTAAAAGGCAAATGGATGCAAATAACTTTGTTGTTTGCAAAACTTGTGCATTTTAGATCAATTGTGTTAGTACAGTTTGTCAAAATGAAAACATGACTGTAAATTCAGGCACGTGAGGCTGTGCTGAAAAGAATGATACCAAACAAGGCAAAGTAAATAGTTTTTAAAGGTGAAATGTAGAGGGAAAATCAAAAGTAGTAAAAAATGGCCAATTATACCCTGGACCCCAGGGGGTTAAACGTTTTTTTTTTTTAAAGTAACGCAATAGTTACTTTTCAAGTAATTAATTACTTTTAGAATATTGTAACTCAGTTACTAACTCAGTTACTTTTTTGAAGAAGTAACTAGTAACTATAATTGAATTACTTTTTCAAAGTAACTTGCCCAACACTGCATAACACATAGACGCGGACTTGACAAGGGGATACTGCTGACAGGGGAGAAAGAGCAACTATGGAACACAGAGACAAAAACCAGAATACTAAGAACGCTAACACTGAAGCCAAAAGAATAGAAATAATAAATGCTAACAAAATCAAAGTTAAAAAAATAATGCAAAACTCAAAACACTGGGTCACTGACCCAGTGTGTATGTCCTTCTCTTTTATACATATATATTATATGTATAAAAGAAAAGGACATACATTTCTGACATTGAAAGTTATTATTGTGAAAAAAAGTGTTACTTTTAAGATAGGTCTGGCTTTCTTATTCAGACTCTAGGTCTGACATATCACAGAGTTCACGCAGATACCTCTGAAGACTTCTTTCTGCTTCCTCAAATGTGTCTGAAAATACAGACATAATATAAGGTCAAACAGAAATTATTACCCAAGAATTTTGTTATGATAAATTGGCATGAAACTAATGCTGATAATACCAACGATGGCTTATGAGAAGCCAGACTGGTTCATACGTTTGCCATGACTCACTGGGATGAACTCTCCTCTTTACTGTGGCGTGGACTCTGGATGTTCCTCGAGGAGGATACTGAGGCCATGACAGTTTCTCCCCATTTATCCAGGAACTGGGGACAATTTCTGTACCACCAGTGCTGAACTGCACAAAGCACCAGTCCTCCATGTTTTTTTTTTTTTTTTTTGATTGTCTTTTTGCCCTGTCTAGGATAGATTAATTAAAATTAATAAAAATGTGTACAGGCAACAATTACTGTCTTGGCTCTAAAGCCTGTTAAAACAAACTGATTCATTTTTATTGGCCATGTATGATAGGCATGGCAATGAAAGCTGTAGTGTCAGGACTAAGAAAATATTTCCTAGTAATATTTGTATTAATTGTAATATTATGAATCTTTGTTATACCAAGAATGCTGTTCAGCTGAGACACTCTGTAGCACCCAATTCTGGATGATAGAGGGTACTGGAAGTAAGACTCCCTGTGACAAAACTTGTGGAAAATTACAAATGTGTCACTGTCTACTTTCACAATATTACGGATTATAGCAATGTCATCTACAACTTGCACACAGTTATCCCCATCTCCTAGGACAGGATGTACTTTTCTGTTAGTACCTTTTTGTATTGTCCTGAATTCCCTCATTGAGCTGAAGTGGACCATCATAATGCAGATGCATTAATCTGTGTGCTTTTTCAGTGGTGATGGCTTTACATCTAGTTTTTCTGAAACCCTTTTCACAATTTGCTGTAAAGGCAAGTGAGGCTTTCTCAAGAGACGTTTAATCTGACCTAAGTAATTCTCATAAGGAAAAGCTGTGATGTTATCTAAAGTTCCAAAGAGTCGTGATTCTTCTGACAGGTGTGTTAGCTGGTGTACATGGTATGTAATTTAATGACTACCATATGTGGCAGCACGAGGTGGGAACAAAGTAAATACTCTTCACAGTTTAAAAGACAACGCCACCCTGGGAATTTCACCCAGAGAATACTGGAAGTAACACTAATCACCAAAAGGCAGTTAGGTTCGTTATACTCAGTACAGAGACGAGGTTCAATGATAAAACAAGTTGACAATTTATTAATTATTTAAAACAACGTATAAAAGCACAATCATAAATATCAGTGTGTAAATATGCTTAAAAAAAGATATTCAGAGCTGAGGCTTACCAGTGGAGGGGCAGGGATGCCACGCACAAACAAAAAAAAGAAAACACACCAAGGCACCAGTGCAGAACACTATCACACACTCACACTAATAAACTAAACAAGGCAGGTGTGTACACTTAAAGGATCCCACCACCAAGGCACCCTAGTCTCCTCCACGTCGGCGCTCCGCATCTGAATAAAAGAAACAAAGAAAATTTTAATATATTACAACAAAACTAATATTCACACGCTGGGGATAGCCCAACTGCAGGAACACACTGGTGATCCGCAGCTAGAAAAAGGGCCTCCTACCAGTGGTGTAACAAAAACCCAAACTACAAATCAAAACAACAAAAAAAAAGAACATACAGCCAATAAAAATAAATAAATAAATAATAATAAATAAAAAACAATAAAACTTTAAAATATGGAGCCGACGGAATCACTGTAGTACTCCAACTGGCCGTCTGCCCGACTATAAGTTAATCTTCCAGTCAGTCAATCAACATGCACACCAGCCGACTCGCGTGGCATGCATATGGCCGTTGTCCACTTTACAGGCTGGCAGCAATAGGAAAGAAACCTCGCAGCCGGAACAGACAGTAAAAGTAAAGCAAAACAAAGCAAAGCAACAGCACTTCAGTTCGCGTAGCGTGGCGTAAAACTAAGGCCCACACTTCCGAGTAAGCCGCGTCATAAAACATGAGCAGAATGGCTCAACGGAGGCTTCTACAGCTACGACCAGCCGCGATGGAGGCTTCAGAAGTGTAACCCGCAAATGATCTCGGCAACACCAAAGGGAAGTCAGGTGACCAAAGGGGAGATCACAGGTAAGCGATCCAGGGGCGCTCAAATGGCCACTATTTATACTAGCGCCCCCTAATGCGCCAGGCTGAAAGTGGGTTAAACCAAGGAATAACATTCATCCTACCACACATACAATTCACCAAAATGACAAAAAAATTACACCAGGAATTCATTGGCACAGTCTACAATTTCATTTGATATACTAGGAGATAACAGCAGATGCATTGCTACAGAAAACAACAAAGTTATCACAGAAGTCTACTGGTATGCTATTCCTAAGCACTACAGGCCCTGCATATAGCATAAAATATTGAAGCTCTGTTGCTTTCCATCCAATTTCTGACAAATCCCTTGGCTTGCGGTTAAACTCATTTGGTGTGTAAGGTCCCAGTCCTTTCAACTTCTCAGAAATTTCCCCTAAAGTCTGACTGGACAGCCTAGTTGCAAGTACTTTGCCCTTCATCCACAGGTTCAGTTTTCTTGTGACTCCAAGACAACATAGATGCATATAATCCAAGGGAAACATTGTAATCATCTTAACTATACCAGCTAAAGGAGACAATGTTTGATTCAAGTGGTAGTCTTCATCGATCATCAACTGAAAATCAGCATCAGTTCTCAGCTTTGCATGAACTTCAGGAAAAGTCATTTTGTTCTTCCATTCACCTACTTGAACACATTTGTCACAAACAGAATAACCATTATGAGCCTTTATGTTTTTAATGAAAGCTCTTGCAGATGAATCACACACAAATGAACATATTTTAACTGTTATCTGGCAGCTATTGTAAATAGTGCCATACTACAAAATGTGACTTAGGTCCTTAATAAATGGGTGCAAGAACTGAACTACACCTTTTGGCTTACCAAGACCACAGTAGAGACTAACAAGGAATGGTGACTTGGTGTAGTCAACATTTACACTTGCAAGAATAGGCCAGGGGTCTGTTCTTCGTACCTCGCTAAGTAAGTTAGCTGGATTTGGTTGTTGATGATTTCGCGTGATCTTGGATCATTCGGTTCTCCGAAGCTCATCCGGGACTTGCTGTCATAGCAACTGCTTGGGAGCAGGCTTACTTTATGTAAACAGGATTAGATCGCGGCCACTCAGGTATGTCCGCTTCATTTATACGAAAGCAACAGCGATATTTCTCCACTGTTTTTCCATAAATAAATATTATCAATGTAACTAAAGATAATGCAGTATTTGATTCTTGTATTGATTTCATACAGATACATACGGAAATGTACTAGTAATCATTCTATTTCATGTATTTGATTATTTCAGATGTAATTCATATTTTAGAGTAGTAATAGTAAAACACTTCGTGTAATCAAGATGAGAGACCACGGCTATAAAAGCGAAGGTGGATTTGGGAAGTCTGTCGCAGCCATGTCCTGTCCATTTGTACGCGAGCAAGGAAGGTGCAAGATTGATAAGGAGAGTTTCCAGAATTCAGCGGATATTGCGGGATAGACGGGATCCTTTAGCTCAGCGCGACAGTGTGCTCATAGAGAGATATCGATTTTCCCGTGAGGGTATTATTTACTTAACACTCTCTCTCTCTCACACACACTCTCTCTCTCCATATATATATATATATATATATATATATCTCCCAACTTACTGTGCATGCTTCAGTCACCCCTTGCATGGGAACAGGTAAAAGTGATGGAATGTTATGTAAAACTACACACAAAAAAACCCACAATGTCAATAAATGTCACAGTACAAAGAGCCGGGGTGTGACGAGGGGGTGCAGGACCACCACCTGTCTTTATTTGCTCTGCCCTTTTCTTGGTTGCTGTTATAAACAAACAAACAGATTATTTCAGGGTCTCTTTTCAAGAGACTAAAAGCAATATAAGTGATAAATATTACCATTCTGTGGAATATTCTTATATTTCACTTTTACTTGTTCCCATGTTCTAGTGGGTCCTGTTGTGGCTCTAATGTGAAAGAGGATATGATGTAATATAATATGATAAATTACTTACGAGTTTGATTTGTCAGCAACTTTCTGCCAGCCCTCTCTCCTTGCTTTTGCAGCCTTTGCAGTGTTCCCCTGCGTTTTAATTAAACTCTGAAACTCCTGAAATCCCTCAATCAAGAGACTCTTGCTCTGCTGCCGAAAAATACTGAGCACGCTCCTTCAACATCTTCGCCGACCAATCAAAGGGTTGCCGATCAATGTTTCTACTATCGATGCGTAGCCCCTTTTAAGCCACCCAGTGATCTCAGATTACTTCATCCAGCTATACTAATCGTCAACAACAGGTGTGTTCGGAGAACCGGATTAGTGAGCTCAAAGTTGGCGCGATGATTTGATCTTGGATGTGTCATTTGATCTTGGATGTAGTAAGCGAGGTACGAAGAACGGACCCCAGAACTGAAGTCTACTGCTTTTGAAAAGGGGGAGTCCATCTATATTAAACTGCAATTTGAACTCTTTTAAGTTAGTAAACAAGAACAATGATTTTAGCCGTGAGACCAACCCTTTAGCCAGACCAAAATGATGGCAGCTTGAAACAGACGTTTCGACAGTGTGTCGAGCTTTCAAAGCGCAGATATTTCAATACACTGCTCTGAAGCATGGTTCAAAACAACAAATCATGTGACCATGAATAATCCGAGGTTTTGGTGCACTTCACCCCTTTTTTTGTTTTTTTTGCCTGTCCCGTTTGGTTCTTTTGCCATCAGAATTATTGTCTGAAGGCCAAGAAAGATGCCCAATGGATTTACTATACCAAGTGGACCATCCCGGCCTTGCCGTATTGGTCCATTTGATTGACCTTTGTTTTTATTGTTTATTTTATTTTATTTTAAGTTGTTAGATATGGGACAGACATGACTGGGGGAAAGGACAGGGAGAAAGAAAGAGGAAAAGAAAAACAGGGGGGAAGAGAAACGGTGATGAAGGGCACAGAAAAAAGGGTGGGGGGGCAAAAAATACACATTTTTATAAACATATATATCACCTGGATCACCTGTTGAGAAAAAAAAGAGAAAACAAGAAAACAAGCAAAAAAGAGAGCAATATAATAAACAACATCATCGCGATAATCTACGTGATTATAAGAGTAAATACTATATATTGGATATTATTGTGCAGCACGTAAAATCGACAGCGCACAGTGTGCTTTGAGGTAGGAGCCAAAAAGGGTGTAGTTTGTGTGTGTGAGCACCCGTGAGCATGAACGCGCTTGTATTTAAAAGGTTCCTTCATGTAATGATCTGCTAGAGGGTGTGGGGGGCCACTGCCCCGTCCTCCAGGGCATGAAGCAGGTATGGAGGAGATCAAGACTCCAGACATCCAGAGGCCCTCAGAGCACAAGAGACCAAGGAAGACCAACAGAGGGCAGCAGCATGCTACTATCCCAGAAAGAGCTGAGGAGAGTCCCAGATGAGGGGTCACTCAGCAGCCGCGGAGCAGAAGCCAGAGGGGGTTGCAGTGACGTGCCCATGAGCTCCGCCGGCAGCCAGCTGTGCCAGAGTGACCGAGCCCCAGGCCGAGAGGCCGAGGGCACCCCACCCCCGAAGTGGCCCGAGCGAGCCCCAGGCTCCAGGCCTGTAGTGAGTAGTGGGGGAGATAGTCCTCCAAACCTTGGAGGGCCTGAGATGTCCCCAGAGAGGTGGCGTCTGATACCCAACCTGACATATAGACACAGACATACAGGCACACACAGATACAAACATCTATTCCCACCCTCATGCTCTCATATGCAATTACTCAGCACTCACCCAACGTGGAGACAGACATAAAGAGACGCTGTACACACAATCACACTCCCCAAGCGTACTCGATACCCCAGGTCTAGGTACCGTTGCCCCTGGAGGGGGAAACTGCACCCAGACCCGAAACTGGGGTGAAGTGGTGCACTTCAGTTTCGACAGGTGGTGCACCTGCTGCTTCTAGGCATTGCCAGGCGCAACCACACCCATTTTTTATTAACTAGAGTCATTTGGACTGGGCCTTGTAATTACTGAACTAATGTTTTACGGCCCTAGCAGGGCCTCCTCCTGAAGTTGCCTGTGTGGGCATGTCCTACCATCTCTCCTGCCTTAGGTGCCACCTTTTTCTTTTGTAAGCTGACTCACATCAGCTATTAAAGGTATTTGAGGGCAGAGAAAGGTGAGCTCTGGTGCCAGAGTGCCATGTGAGTGGTTGCAGCTAGTGAGCTGTATCTTGTGATTGTTTGCTCCTGCTCGGTGGAGAGGAGTGTGTTTGGTCACTAATCTCTTTTCGACTTACTTTTCAGTTTATTGACCAACGCTTGGGTTTTGGTTTTGTTTCTTTAAATGGTGATAGCGGCTTGTCTCTTTTAGTTGAGTTATTAGTAGAAACTTTAATAAAACTTTTTAATTGAACCATTTTGCCTCTCTGTCTCCTTTTTCCAACCTGGACACTTTTTGTTACTTTCCCTAATCGCCTGGACCCTTTTAGGGGAACGTAACAGATACAACTGCTTCAATTTATTAAAACATGTGTAACAGAAATCAATACTTTCCCTCTCATTATTATTTTTGTCTGTGAATTGTGAAACCAATTTAGACTATTCACACAGACTGGAATCAAAGGTGTAATCAAATACTATAAGGATAAATAAATAATATAGAAATATCTTATTCGAATGATTACTTTCATATATATGAGAGAAAATGAGAAAGACAGCGACTGCTGGGTGAGCTCCATTAATGTTTCTGTAACTCATACACCCTGTATATACTGTGCTTATATTGTTGTACTTATATTGTTCTTCTTCCTTGTATATTGTTTTCTGTACTTTTGTACCTTTGTGGTCTTGCTGCCCAATTTCGCTGTGTAAGCAACTGCATAATGACAACAAGTTAATTCATATCAGTAGAGAGAGAGAGAGAGCAGCACACTGCTATAAATTGATTAAAATATCTCACTAAAAGCCACCTCTGCTTTCAAGGAGAAAATGAAACAGAGATTTCAGCTCTGACTCCGTCTATTCTATAGTTTTTTCTACTTTCAACAGAAAATGTTATTTGCTGCATTTAAGCGACTTCATCCTCACTATAACCCCTGACTCACACACTGTGCCATCATAAAGAATATATGCATACTTTAAAAAGAAAACCTAGAGAAACGCATTCATTAATTAGAGGTAACCTATTTCTTATCAATTTTCATTACACATGAGTTTTTTCCTATCCTTTTTTTTAATTCCTACTAATGGTTCTGATACGAATATCTCAAAAACAACAAGAGTTATGCAGGTTCACTACGACCAAAACTCCAGACTCACTCAAGATACAAAATGCACAGCAGCATAAAATTATAAAAACTGTGTGAAGATACAGCTTGATTTAGTATTGTTCACTACTTTGTTACATTTATGTCATTTCAGATTTTCAAATAAAAAGCAAAGCGTGAGGAAGAGACAGAGGAGGTGAAATTAAATGGAGGGACATAATTAGGACCAGAGAGACTCAAGTAAAATGAATTGCTGCTTGTGCCATGAGCCAGCTTTTAATTGCTTTAAAATCTAAATTGTGACCTTGATTTAAAGCTACCAACAGTGCACCAATGAAACCTAACCAAACCTTGTTTACAAAGCAAAGATTTTTGTGAAGTCACGCGATGTATTTTATTCATTCTGACAAAAGGGAAATTAAAACGTATGTTTAGGTAGTATGTTGAGGTGAGTCGCATCGCATAGCACTGCTGTTTTTATGTGACTGGAAACTGTGAAAACGACGCCACTCTTCGCTAGCGGAGTGAGACCTCTTCACTGACTCGCTCCTCTTCTATGACGCCGTAGCAGCCGAGCCTCTGCCGGTTCGTTCCCCTCACTGTGCATAGCTGGCTGCGTGCTGCACATCGCCTTCATCGGGAGACAAAGCGAGGCAGAGGTAACACAGGAGCGAATCTACACCTGTCTGTGGATTTAAAGAGCGACGAAGAGGATTTGAAATTGTCAGTGCTGCGACAGGGATCCGCTCCACACCGCTGGTCAGATAAGAGGTAACCAGATCCGGCGAAGCCGTCTTATTACGCACCCTAAACAGATCAAAAGGCTATCGTTTTACGCACAGGGGATATGACATGTGATGTTAAATAAAACAAGGGGCTGAATGCTGACCTAATTGTGAATCGACATGCATTATGGCGGTCAGAATAAACAGATTTTGTCTGGGATTTGGGGGGTTGTAAATCTCCCATGTTTCTGTGCTGACGACTGTTCATTGACATCATGCAATCTCACATTAACTGATTTAGTGCGGGTTTCATATTTGCCTACATTTTTAAATGGAATAGTATATGGATTTTGGGAGGTGTGCCCTCTCCTAGACTATAAATAGCATTTATAGTATTGCTATATGTGTGCATAACTGTTTGAAAACAATGCAATTTCTTGGTTCAAGTCGATCTGGTGTGGCTTTCTATGTCGCTTAGTGTCTCGGTGCAGTCTCTCTGCATGACATTCCTCCCACTCTCTCTTTCCCCCACTCTTTCTCCCACATACATACAGACATACTTTCCTTCTGCCTTGTCTGTCTCCTTTGTTCAGTACAATGAGCTATGCTGATATTTTAGGTCTTTCAGGTACATTTTTACAGTGCAAATCCCACACTCTGCTACCATTTTCCCTGTCTTGGTTTGCATTTATGCTTCTATTTGTGGAGACGCACATGGTTGTGTGTGTTTCTGAAGTCTGTAGAAGAGTCTCAACAGATGTTGCAGGTGAGGCTGTGAAATGCATGTGCAGCAGCTAACACAATGTTTTAGGACAGATGCCATTGCCACCCATGATGTTTAAATCTCTTTCCTGCATATTTACACTGCCCTCTTTTTTTTTATTGACTCCACATTATTTGAAAAGCAGGTGTAGCAGCCAAGTGTCTGTGGGTTTGTGTGAATGTCTGAGAATTTTAACCTCAGTGTAGGTAGCTTGATGGAGTTACCCTGCTCTTCATGCTCAACACTATAATGTTATGGGTGTATAGCTGTGTATGTGTATGACACATGGAACACACACGCCTCACCTTGTAACAGACCCATATTTATAATATTGAAAGTTATTCATGTCTGTCTTTATTGCATTACATAATTCAGAAACAGTCTGAGTTGCTATCTCAGGCTTAGTCCAGTTCCAGTGGCACATCGATCCAATTCATCTTATAGATTGGCAGTATAATCCAAGAAAGATGTTAAGATATTCTCAGTTATTCTGTCCCACTTATGCAGAAAATGAGGCACTTCTGTACATATTTTTTTTAAATTCCCTCTGTGACAAATGTATGAACATTTATGTATACATTTGTATTAGGCCTAATCATTTGCCTCTTACTTTTTTGACCTAGCAGAATTTTCCACAGATTAGAGGCAGATCCATATATTTGCCCAACAGTAACACAATTTCCAGGGTTTCTGTAGTTTTCTGTGTTCCACTCCCCAGTTGGTCCAGCAGTGATTTGTTTAGCTGCACGATGTGCATGGCTGTGTGAGTGATGTCCAGCAAACCATGGGGGGAAACATTCTGTGTAAAACCCGGTGTTGTTAGGAGAAAGAGCGTTTATCCGGCTGGCTGAATATATTAAGCCCCCGAAAATGTGACTATCCTATATTGGACCCAGGCTGGTCTGATTTTGGTAAATTTATTCACAGCATTCTTCATCTGAACTGATTTCCTGGTTAATGTGTGATGTCACACTGCATCATCATCTTCATCATCATCATCATGTGACTGGAAAGGACCAAAAAGCTGGCCTGAATTAGCTTTCTAACTGCACTAGTGTGGATTTCACCATTGTTTTCTTCCTTTCACATGTCTATCATGTAGCTTTTTCTTTTATTGATTTTATTGACAGCTCTCTGTCCACGTGAGATGTAAAAACAGTCTAGAAAAGCTCTTCAAACTTGATTATCAGTGGAGATCTGATTTAATTGACTGGTTATTCCATATGACTGGTTTATATTCCTGTACTATCACAAAAATCTGTGAAAAAAATGCTCCATTGTTCTTTTTCTTCTTTTATCTGGAAATGTTCAATCTATTCCTGGCCCAGATTACAATTTTGACAAGTTCAGTTCAGGCAAATGGAACAGAAAACAACAAGTAACCTTGCGGACGAAGATCATAATGACCAACATGTTTCATTGCAAGCAGGGAACATATATAGGAAGGCAGCAATCCCAGTATTGCCTTATATATAAAACTGTAAATGAGAGTTCCTTCGACTGGCCAAAGCAGGCCATCCTACCTGAGAGTATAACTCACAGTGGTGAGTCTGAAATTTACGGTTAGTGATGAACCTCAGAGAAGCATGATACACAGTCAACCGTTCGAAGACATTGAGCAGAAGCATTCATATATGGAATATCTCCATAATCCAGGCCTCCATACAGGAGGGCAAGATCATTTAGTTTTATACCTGCTACACCATTTAACAATGTGCTCCAGCCTCTTCTTATTTTTCAAGCTAAGAGACCCAAACCAGCAGATTAAAGAAAAAGTTAAAACAGACTCAATAAAACAAGAATAAAACATTTTCATAAAATGTTATTCACATTAATATCACTCAGTTTCTGATACAAATACACACGCTGGTGAGTCTTTGCACATATGGTGTCTGTATTCAATTTAAATTTCAACTTTTCATCAGCATTGGTGCCCAGATATTTGTATTTCTCTATCACTTCAATTTCTTGACCATGAATACAAACAGGGGGCAGCGATGAAAATCAATGTTTATGAAAATCAACAACCATTCCCTTTGTTTTAAACACATTAATGTGAAGAAAGGACTGTCCACACCATGCTACAACTGGGCCATGGTCGTGGTCTGTATCATGGAGCAGAGAGATGAAACAAGTCCCAAACAAGAAAAAACAGTCTGGATAGACTCTGCTGACCACACTGGAGCCAATATTCCACAGTAGGAAAGGAAATTGTCAGAAATGGTTACCAAAGTCCATTTTAAAGGAGTGACAGAACTCTTTTAGTCAGGATGACTGTTTTGTTAGGGCTGCAGCTACCGATTATTTTAGTAATTGAGCAATCTATCGATTATTCCATCATTTAATCAGATAAGAAATACTTTTGTCTTAGTAATGAGCATAAATATTCAGAAGAAAAAAAAACATGCATCTTTCAGAATGAGCTGCTCATTGGTTTCCATTTTTAAAATGGGAATGATTTAACCCTTTAAGACCTACCATAGAACCAAGTCCACCAGAGTTTACTTTATATGTTTACATGCTGTAGTGCCATTTTTGGGAGCATTTCAAGTTGCTATACATCAATACAACTGTTATAGCCCAAATTTTAATAATATGTATGCATTAAGTCCATAGTAACTACATAAATTGCAAAAAAGTGCAATAAACTACAAAAAAATTGAAAATTGTTTTTGTTTTGTTTTTTACATATATTTCTACTTAGAGAAATTTAAGAGGTTTATCCCTCAAAACTGTAAATACAAAAAAGTTGCAAAAAATAGTTGACAACAACAGGAAAATTATTTTTGAGTGTCTTCATAGTTTTATTTTTGAGATACACCAATTTTTATATACTGCAGGAAAAAACGAAAATGAATATTATAATGCAAATTTGCAAAGAAAACAGCATGTGCCTCAAAATAAACTATTTAAAGCAGTGCAATTTGAGTTCTAAGCATCCCAGAAACTATTCAAAAAAGCATGAAGTCAAACATGACCTTTAAAAACACCAGTATATGCTTATAAGGCCTATAGATTAAAAAACTACATTTTCCGCGAAAATGACGTCACTTCCGGTTTTGGGCAGGTCATGGCGGACATGCGCTGACATCTGTTCCAACCTAGGAAGTGTTATGAACAGCTGATCGGATCGGCAAACCGTGTTTCTGGAATATTATGTTTTTGTTGCTGCAAGTGGTTTTTATGCAATCTTTGCAAAGCTATATGTGGAAGGAAACCGTGACCTAGGACAAGCTGATGGCATAAGATGTAAGCACAACTCCTCCGGTTTCATATGCAAAAAAAATTATTGCGCTAGCTTACGTGGTTCCGATTCTACAGGGATTTAAAAATAGTTACGCAAAACGGAGCGTGCCCGCTCCGACCGGCTTTAAAGGGTTTTAAAGTTTAACTGAGGGCATCTCTCCAAAAAACACCCCGACTAGATCCTTTGATTGTGCGTACGTCCCATGTGGAAATCTAATTTTTTAAAGAAAGTATTTTCTTAAATGCAAAAATATGCAAATAATCTTCAGTACAAATCAAATAAAAAAGTTATATATGCAATCTAAACCAAGGGATAAAAAAATGTACCTTTACTCTCGTCTTCTTGAAAGGCTTTCTGAGGTTAATAGGAGGCAAGTTTTTGTGCTGTTGAAAACAGACTTTATGGTCTGTTTTCTTAAAGTCTGTTATGAAGTGATTGGATTTAAGACAGGATCCCTGGATTCAAGACGCTGGCGGTGGTGAAGATGAAGATGGAGGGTTGAATGCAGTTCTAAGTCAGTTGGGTGAGGCCTGTTGCACGAATGACAGAAACACACAGAGATTAGCTTGAGACAAATTTCTGTTATCCTTGAGGCAGCTGTTGATGTTATTTGGTGTTATATAAATAAAAATTTAAAGCAAGCAAAGTAGAAGCTGGCTCAAAGAAGGCAGAAAATGACTGGACTAGATTAGAAGAAAAGAAGAAAAACCCCAACTTTCTTTGGTGTGACAAAGCTCTGTTGAGCTGAATTTTCCTTTATTCTATTTATTATTATTTATTATATTTAATTACATTTGTTATTACTTTTAATAACTCAGAAAATGAAGCGAAAGAGTAAACTTTACCCAAACCAAGTATTTTGGATTTAGACACCATTTCTACAAGACTGCTCAAAATAGGCCTGTATTTGTATAGCACTTACTTAGTCCAGAAGGACCCCAAAGCACTTTACAATACATTCAGTCATCCACACACAGGTGATGACTGAAGGCTTCTTGCTGTAGCCATCCAAAGCTTTGTCCCCTTTGAACTTGGAGCGGATGTTGGCCAGCTCTTTATTAATCCGTTTGATCTCAGCCTCCTTGCTCTTACCTGATAGGGTTAAAAAAACAAAAACACTCGTATAGCATCAGCATTCAGATTTGGACAGATCTGGCTACTGAAGGCAACTTTAAGATCGAGAAAACCAACAGCAGCTAATCGTGAGACCGTTTTCATTTTTCTTTGACTGAAACTATTTGACAAAATGTTTGGATAACAGTACAATTCCTGTAATTTCTCAGAAATATAGTTCCAGTTTTAATCAGTGAGAGATGAGAATGACAAATCTATGAGCACATGCATCAGCAATGAGGGACTGAGTGAAATTGATGGTGACCACATACTTGAATTCACCAACAAGTCCACCCGTTTTTACATTTTATTCACACTAGCAGAAAAAGAGCTCCACAGATTTATGAGGAACAACAGCAGCTACAAACTCCAGCTTCTTTACAGCTTTAGCTATAAAATGAAAAATTCTCTCTCAGCTCATTTAGATCCACGTTAGCTTCAACTACATAAACTTTACATTTTTATCCACAGCAATATAAACGTCCCAGTTCTCTTTCAACATTCTGCTTGATAACCATGTCATTACAGCCAGTGATGATAACTCCTCCAGCCTCACAGGCTGTGCTTCCTAGGGCCCAGCATTACAGTCTGTTGTAGATGTTCAAGCAGGCAGGTGTGGACACCACAAAGTCCCCACAACATTCACAGTGTGTCATGTGGCCCCTTGTGAAAATGAATTGCATTTCACTGACAAAAAAAAAAAAAACAGGGAAAAATACCAGGAAGAGATAAACTAGGGAATCAAGGAAACTTTCTTTGCAAACTCCTTTGACCAGGAAGAGATAAACTAGCATCTCTACAAATGTGCAGTCACATTACGCTTTATGCTTCAAATCAGTCTTTGACATTGTTGATGGCCTAACTTGGCTTAAGCATCTGTCCCTATTGGCCTGTATTTATATAGCGCTTTTCTGGTCCCTAAGGACCCCAAAGCGCTTTTACATATCCAGTCATTCACCCATTCACACACACATTCACACACTGGTGATGGCAAGCTACATTGTAGCCACAGCCGCCCTGTGGCGCACTGACAGAGGCGAGGCTGCCGGACACTGGTGCCACCGGGCCCTCTGACCACCACCAGTAGGCAACGGGTGAAGTGTCTTGCCCAAGAACACAACGACCGAGACTGTCAGAGCCGGGGCTCGAACCGGCAACCTTCCGATTACAAGACGAACTGCCAACTCTTGAGCCACGATCGCCCCCTAGTAGTCCTTCCATTAATTAATGTTTCAGTCTTAAATATATGCAGTCTGTCTTTATTAATATCCCATGTACCACAGGCCTGAAAGGTGGGAGGAATTAAAACACTTTTACTTAAAAAGCCTCTACTAATTGAAAGGCTGTTGGTTCAATCCCTGGCTGCTCCTGTCTGCATACCAAAGTAATTTTGGGTAAGATGCTGCACCCTAAGTTGATTACATCACAGCGTGAATGTTAGAGAAAAAGCACTTAGACTTTAAAAAGGGTCTTGTATGAATGGCTATGTGGGTGGATGAAGGAGACATGTTATATAAAGCATAGAAATTAGAATAGAAAGTACTATAAATGAACTGGTGGCTTATTAACACACTCAAGCTAATATGGAGTTCTGTCCTTGGAACAGTTCTATTTACATTTTACATGTTTCCTTATACATTATACATATTGTTAGAAACCATAGCATACATTTGCATTAGTATCTTTTAGTATTTTCCTTCCCACTGTCGCCAAAGTGCTTGCTCATAGGGGGTCATATGATTGTTGGGTTTTTCTCTGTATCTATTATTATAGGATATACTGTACAATATAAAGCACCTTGAAGCGACTGTTGTTGTGATTTGGCGCTATATAAATAAAATTGAATTGAATTGAATTGAATAGAGCTGCATTTTAGCCAGTGGTGTTGGGGATCTTTTTAAAAATTAGGGAAATATTAACACAGAAATAAACAATCAGATTTTGATCCACCATGCTGCACCATCTTTAAAGCATTGAATTAGCAACTGCTTCATTTTTCAGCATTATAATGATCGTACTAGGATAGAAAAACACATGATGGAACATTATCAGTCATGGATTGTGTTAGGTGACTAACGGGTGGACTTATTTACCGAGATAGAAGTATTTACAAGGGTTGGGGCTATTTACAGGGACTGGCTAAACCTGCGAGGACAAGGAGAAAACAAAACACAGAGCCTGGGGCGTACGGGACGATTGGTGGCGTACTGGGGCGATCTAAGGAAGAAAGACAAAACAGAGTTAAGGGGGTGACACTGAAAGCCGAGAGCAAAGCGTATGCAAACAGGGAGCGTTAGAGAGCTTACTTGACACACTGTAAATACAGACACGGGCAGTGACCTTCTGGAACCACAGGCAGAGGCGAGGTATATCTCTGTTTTAGATCAGAGAACACAACAACAGGCAGGCGAGCGGATAGCGGGGCAGGCACTTGTGGAAGCGACAATACTTTGACACCAGACGTCCGTCGCACAGCTCTTTAAAAATGCTCCCTCTGATGATGTCTGATGCGCCGCAGGTGTGCCGGGGATCCTGCAAAGCACCGCCCCGCCTACCTGTGCCAAAAAAGGAAAAAACCCAAGAACGCCACACATACACAACAGCTCCTAATAGATTGATCTCTCCAGAGCCTGGAACTCAGTATTAAGCAGTGTGGGATCATCTTTACAGAGAACAAATAAAAGGCAGAAATATCCAGAGAAGAGCATAGGATGTCCTTCAGGAAGCCTGGACAATAATTCCTGAAGATACTTAAAGAAATTACAGAACGCCACCTCAGAAAGTTCAGGCTGTGTTGAAGAATACAAGTGCCATAACAAATACTGTCTTTCAATATTATTAGGAATGTACAAACTCTGCTTTTGGGAAATACTGCATTTCCATGTATGCATACACACTTTACACTTTAATAAATCATTGCACCTATTTTCTATGTCCCTCGTAAAAACAAAGAAATGGGTGGTTCAAGACTTTTGTACGACACTCTTTACAAGACTAAACATATTTTTCCAAGCCATCTGAATTAGTTACATCTATTTGGACCGGTGCTGGTGCCCGTCGGTCTTGTTCAACTTATAGCAGAAGCTTGTTTTTGAGAGTATGTGCCTTGGATGATGACTTGTGTTCACCAAGATTCCAAAATATCTTTTGCAGGACTTCAAACATGTATTTGAGCTCTGGTGGAAAACTTAGGGCCAGACAGCAGACCATATGCCTCTGCAGTGCTAGCCAAACCAGTGAGGACCACCACAGCTTGAACACTGATATCCAACTGGGCATTATCTGGCTTCATCATGCCATTAGCCTCCATGTCTGTATTCTGTGTGACTGAAAACTATTATATAAGGTACTTTTACAAGAAGAAATACTTCATAAGAATGGAAACATTTCAACAAACATTTGAAGGCAAGATGAAGCTTAACCTGAACATGAATTCTCAAGAATTGAACAAATTACACATTTAACAAAATCTTAATTTGTATTGTAATATGGAACACAGTCTGAATATCTTGAGCAATGTAATTAATGTAAAAATTGCACTGCAGTAACATTCATGTGTGCATATGGTTGACCAGGAAATGACCTAAATATTGGCTGATTTGACATGAAATGACTGAGATAACTCAAATGTATTAGACCACCACCCAGTGTAAGGTGTATGTTGCAGCTGACCTAAATTAACAACACTGCTAATTACCAAAATCATTTTTTTTCTTTTTAATGGTTAATCCACCAGTACCACCACCAGTGTGCAAGCTCTTTAGTCAACATGATATTTTTAATGTTAAAATATAATTATTGTTGTTATTCATAAAGTTTCAAATGTATTTTTTTTTTTTTAAAAAGCATAAAAATAGTAAAATACATTAATAAGATGCCAAATTACAATTATTTACTTCCATCTATGAACAGTGTGACTGTGGGATTGTGTGCATATGAGACTGCACCTCGGGGCTCAGTAGAGTATTGGGGTCAGTTGAGACGGCAACATCAAAGATATGCAAAACACATACGCTCACAAAAATATTAATGCATGCACACATACGCATTATCGCATACTCATTTTAATCTCCTCCCAACCTTCTTCATCCTGGCTGAAACTACTGTGAGATACAGCTATCTGCTATTTACCTAGTCGTTCCCTCACAAAGCAGCCTGTTGAGTATTAACACCTCATGATTTATCATTATTTAAATATATTTGTGTAATTTTAATATATTTTCCATTTTATCATATTAATGTTGTTTAAAATATGACATTTGACAAATTTACGGGTGGTACGACGGTGTGGTGGTTCCGCTTGTTGCCTCACAGGAAGATGGTCCTGAGTTGATGTGGAGCTTGCATGATTTAGCTCTGCGACAGGCTGGCAACCTGTCCAGGGTGTACCCCACCTCTCACCCTATAGTCGCTGGCTCAAGTCCCCTGAATTGAACAAGTGGAAAATGACGGTTGGATGGTACAAATTTATATTATTTATAATATTATATTATTATTGTTCTAGTAAATTTATCAATGTATATAGAGGTTTCTTTATTAAAATATTAAATGTTGTGCTTTAATATAATGTAAAACTAATATATTCAGTACCATATATTTAAAACCTTTTACCATGTGCACAGTGTATATCATGTAAATATATTTGCAATATTCAACAGGATTAAGGAATTAAAGGTCATGTAAGATTTAAAATATGACATCGCTACGTCCAGATGAACAAATTCAACTTTTGGAGGTCATGTAAGATTGTTAAACTCAAAATGTTTCACATTTTTAATGATCAAACAGCTCTGGGCCTCGCAAAACCCATCTGTGTGAAATACATATGGATACCAAATTGTAATCCATAAAACATTTATGTAATCACAATTAAAGTAAATTATGTTTTCCTTGACAATTACTGTTTTTTTGGCCTAACACCAAAGCAAAGACCTGCACATCTAGAAACAACGACTGTGACTTGAATTATATGATTTTTAAGTTAAAGAAAAAAAAAATATCCGATGAGCCCCAAAGAGACTCTAAGGACTACCCATGGCAGCCACTATTGAGCGGTGCACTGGAGTACTACTGGTGGTTCAATCCTTGTCTGTTACAATCTGCATGGCCAGATACCAACCCGAAGTTTCGGAGTTTAAATGAATATTAGAAAGTACTTGCAAATGTTTGCAGAAATGTCTCGCTCTGCCTGATGAAGGCTGCATAGACCAAAATGTTGTAATTAAATACAAATAATGGGAAGTTAGACAGTGTGTGGAGGTTATTATTTTTCTCCACAAAGATTTTACCATCTATGCAACTGTCATTGGTTCAGGTGTGTGGAGTTTTCCTAATTTTGTTGATTGGAGTTCCTAAAAGTAAAAGAGGCACAAAAAGAATAGGTTGAATAACCTGTGTTATGTCTTAAAATTTAGATAGATTTTTTTTTTAAAAGAAGGAAAATTAGCCTTCTAGTTTTGTGGTGGAATATGTCATATATCATACACTCATATCCATGAGACCCAGCCTATTCGTTTATGTCCTCCGTAAGTGACATTTGTCTTTGGTCTCTGTCTTTTGACTTATTTGAGCTACCCTACTAAGGCATGATGTGCTCAATAGAGGACATCCTCGTCTGTCCACTGATGTCTTATGTGTTTGCGTGCCCTCTTTTAGCTCCAAAGACACAGGGAATCACAGAAAATTCACCTATTCATGGGAGAATGTTATTCTATGTTTTAGTAAAGTGCTTTCTTTCTAACTTTCATACTCCAATACACCCACTGGAATGTGACTAGGGTTGGGGTTTAGTATCTTGCCAGGGATTGAACCACCAACCATCCGACCTTCTGACCTACTCTGCCTGAATGTCTTAGTAGAACTGTAATCCAGGAAAATGTTATGACTTAATACTGTTTTATCTGTTTCGCTGAAATTTGTCAGCTTGTGGTCATTAGTTATCGTAGGCTAAATCATTCATCCTTGCAAGCAAATGAGGCTTAACTGCTGCTTTTCTCTATGCTGGAAATGAGAAATAAGCTCACCCTCCTTTTCTTTTGCTCTCTTTCTCTCACCAGCAGCAGAACTGATGTTTGAATACACAGTATGGATTATGCAGGGTGACTGGCTCTAGCTTCAGGTTAGTTGTTGACAATTTCACAGGAATACAATATGAAATCTCTAATAGTCAATCAGACTAGGGTGTGTCCCTACCTGGTGTCAGCTAGGTACATTTGAATGAACCTCCCAGCTGTTTGTTTAATTCCTTCCACCTGTGCACTGCCCACTCTGTGCTCTGCTTTGCACTTGCTTACCACACAGAAAAGCAAAGCAAGGTAGGTAAATGCCAAACAGTTGGAGCACTGCTTGTTCTAACTGCCAGGAGAATAGAACATGTACCTATGCTAAAGTATTTCTGTCACACTTTACCTGCCTTCAATACTCTGCTGCCTCATTTGGAAAACTATCCAGCATCATAAGACCAGGCAGCATTAATCCATTCACATGCATCTATCTAATAATCTGGCCTGATATACATAAGGTGGTAAAGAACAATCCATGCTGACAAGCTCACTGTGTCATGTTTAAAGGCACGTGAGCAGAAGGTTGACACAGGATGAACCTGGGATTCTACTGGCTGTCTAAGTTTTATGTCAGTTTCCCATCAAGAAAATGATGCTGAAGTAACAGAGTCCTGCTGCTGCTTGTTGCTATGGCAAACCTCAGAAGATGCTGGTGGTCCTTTCTGTTTGTGTGTGTAAGCAGATAAGAAAGAGGGAAGAAGGAAAGTGTGATTAAAATTTTGCATATTTGCATTTAGAATCCACTCCTCATGTTGCATGCTCTGTGAGCCTCAGTGTGTGTGTGTGTGTTTGTGTGTGTGTGAGGGAGAGAAACAACTACACCAGTCTGCATGATAATAAGCTGTTAGTAGCAGACATTACCTTAAACAGAAACACACTGCATTATCTTTTCCTTCCATTCTAGTATGCATTTCTCTCTATCCCCATTTCCTCCCTCCCCGTCTTCTTTCTCTACTCCTTGTCTTTTTTCAGCCTTGCTCTTATCATTTCTTTCTTGAAGCTTAGCCTTTTCATTTTTACAGTCAAGTGTGATACACACACACGCGCACACACAGAGATGGGGAGAGAGAGACACAAATAGAGAGGGGGACTGTGCATGGCCAGTGGGTGGGCACAGATACATCAAATAAAGACTAGGCCAGTCTGACAGGATAGCATGTGCACACACAAGCACACAGTAAACAATGTGTGTATTCAAAAGGAACAGTGTGTGTGCGCACGCGCAGCTTATCAGGGTTTGTAAAAGAAGTCATGGTGACAGAAAAGGAGCACAAAAAAGAAGAGGGAAATAAATTAGACTGAAGAGGAGAGGAGAGCTAAAAATGAAAAGGGACAGGAAGAAAGGAGAGAGCAGTAGAAAGGAGAGAGGTAGCCAGCAGGCAGGATAGTGTGGTGCATGTGTGTGCAATGGGAGTGTTAGGATGTGAAGTCATGTGTAAAGAAGTAATCATGACAAAGTCTGGCAGTGCTTAAGCTCAGCAGTGACCACATCTATCACATGGCTATAATGTTGATAAATGTTTTTTTCAGTTGGTTAATAAGTGTGCTCCTCATTGAAAAAACTCAAATATCATACCTGCAACAGTTTGTGTATTGTTTACATGATCACAATAAACAAACAAACAAACAAAGTTCATTTAGCAAAGAAAAGAAAAAAATGCTCTGCAAAATAAAGCTAATACATTTCAATATTGCTTCACTTGTTCTGCAACAGTGATCATTGAGGTGCTTGGGTATTAGATGAACAGCCACATGGAGCAGTAGCTTCCATAGAGAAGGATACTAGAGACCAAGGTCAACACAGCAGAGAGCCAACTAACTGCAGGAAGGTACGATGATGAAAGATATGCCTGAAAAGTACAACAAGCTGCCAATACCTGAGGCCCTGGAAACTGCCAAGCAAACAGCCTTGGCTAACTATTTGAAGAGCTAAATCAGAGCAATAGAAGCCAAGAGGATAAACCAGATGTTCTACCCTGAACCAGTCAAGGTTGTGCTCTCAATGGCAAGGGAACAATATGAGAACAGCCTCATGAAGGCTGAAGACGGCACAGTACTGGGAGAGCATTTGTGAGAAGGATGCAAAACATACCAACAATGCTCAGGCTGGACAGTCCTGATCCTCTATGGATCCTCAAGAAGGACCGGACCCATGCCACTACTGACTAATAGCCTACCTCAGCACATGGAAGCACCTGCCAGGCATCATAGTGGCTGGGGTGAACAGGTGGGGCCAGAAAGGAATAGGACAATCACCAGAGGGGCAAATCACCAGTTACTGGTATATAGAGCAGTTGCTTGAAGCTATAAGACCAGACCAACCCATGCACTGCCTAATTGACTAAAGAAAGCCTATGACTCACATGGATTCTGGAATGCCTAAAACTGTTCAAGATCAACAGAGCCCTAAAAGCCTTCATCAGGAATTCAGTGGGAAAGGGGAAGACAACACTAAAGGCCAACTTCAAGCCAATTGCGCAAGTCACCGTCAAGTGCATTATTTGCCATGAAGATGCTCTGTCCCCGCTGCTGTTCAGCATTGGCCTGAACCCCCTCAACCAGGTCATTAACAAGACTGGGTACCAGCTATGGAAAAGAGCAAATGTTAGGCACCTCCTCTACATGGTCATCAAGTTGTATGTAAAGAGTCAACAAGACATTGATTCACTGATCCACATCACTAGAACATTATTCAGAGTGGAGAAATGTAGTTGAATAGTAACAAAGAAGGTGTAGGTAATCAGAACTGAGGGGATTGCACTACCAGAAGGCAACACGACTCAGTTTTCTACTTTTGTTCGCTTACACTTGTTGTGAAAAATAAATGTTGTCACTTAAACGTTCTCTGTGCTGCTCTGCATCCTGCATTTGAGTCCAAGCTAATTTTCCCGCTGTCTCTAGTTCTGCCCCAGACACCGCAGGCCAAGCTTCCAGACACAATCTCCATTGCCTCCATCTGCGGCCGCGGCGTCTCTGCCTGCATCGGCTTTTCTGATTGATTGTCGTACTTCTGCTGCCGAGACTGGCTGGCCAGACCAGGCACTGTGTGGTATATTTTTCCAAGCATTAAATGATGATATGAAATATCAGTTGCCTCCCGTAATGAGCCCAAATTGTTTGAAGAACTGGCGTCCCTTCGCATTGACAGCAGGTTGCAAGACAGGGAGAGAGAGGGAAGAACTACAAGTCCTAGCGTGATCTACCTAAGAAGAGAAAAAGCTTCGCCGCCGGTAGAATCGGGGATACGGGTGGGTGGCTCAAACTCTAATCAGAAAGTGGAAGACCGCTTTTAACACCCCCCCCGGCCATTTCGAGTAACCTTTCATGCCTTTTGGTCTGATGAACGCACTGCAGGATTTCCTCAACTGGTTTGTATTTGTCTATCTAGATGACATTGTCATTTTGTCTAAGACTCTGGAAGAACATCGTTCACATGTCCGAGCTGTCCTTCAACGCCTCATGGAAAACAAACTAACGGCTAAGGTGAAAGTGGTCACAGACTGGCCTGTACCCTCCACTCGGAAACTACTCGAGAGGTTTTTGGGATTTGCCAATTTTGACCGCCAATTCATAAGAAACTACAGTCAGGTAGCAGCTCCACTTACACGCCTCACTTCCACTAAACTTCCATTCATCTGGTCCACCAAAGCAGATTCACTAGTTCACTAGACTGAAACATCTATTTGCAACAGCGCCCATCCTCATTCTGCCTGACCCAGACTTTTATTGTCGAGGTGGATGCTTCTGTTGTGGGGGTGGGGGAAGTACTCTCACAGCATACTGGTCCCTCTTCTAAGTTGCAGCCATGCGCCTTTTTCTCGCATTGGTTTTTGATGGCAGAAATTAATTATGATGTAGGGGACCAGGAACTGCTTGCCATTAAGTTGGTATTGGAGGAGTGGCGACATCATTTGGAGGGCGCTGAGAAACCGTTCCTAGTGTGGACGTACCATAAGAACTTAACATACTTACGCAGTGCTAAGAGACTGAATGCACGCCAAGCTCGATAGTCACTGTTTTTTCCCCCTTTTTAACTTTTCTATTTCCTATCACCCAGGCTCCAGAAATGTAAAACCGGATGCCCTGTCTTGGCAGTTTGACTCTGAAATGGAAAAATCAAAATCTCCCCCCATACTTCCGGCCAGCTGCAAGCCCACCAACGTTGCTATGCCAACTGACGACGGTCACCAGCACCAACATACTCACCAGGACAGAAGGTGTGTCTTGCCGCTAAGGACATCCCTCTCAGAGCGTCCTCCTGGAAACCGTCGCCTCGATTCATCGGCCCCTATACATTGGACAGCCCCACAGCTGTCAAGCTTCGTTTACCTCCAGCCTTACAGATTCATTCTGTTTTTCACGTCTCCCACGTGAAACCGGTACTGTCTAGCCTCCTGTGCCCACCTCCTGACCCCCCACCTCCCACCTGGCTCATCGACGGACACCCAGCCTTCACCATCTGGCGTATCCTGGATGTGCAGCGGGGTAAAGGGCAGCAGTTTTTGGAGGACTGGGAGGGTTACAGGCCTGAGGAACATTCTTGAGTACCTCGATCGTTAATACTTGACCCTGTGATGATCTCTGGCTTTTTCAGGTCTCACCGCGGGGCGGATTCTGGTCGGCCGCCAGGAGGCGTCCCATGAGGGGGGGGGTACTGTCATGATCTGGGTAAGTACTAGTGTTTTTCCTCCGAGCCTGCTCATTGCTCACACCTGTGGGTAATTAAGCTGTGGATTTATAAGGCCAGCGCGCTCAACCTCCCTTCTTCAGATTCTCAGCTAACCACAGTTAGTGTAGGCCACCTCTGTGTTTTGTACACGTCTTAGCAAACTACCTTGTCTCACCTTGTTCTCTGCCATAGCACCCCCATCCGGACGCTGGACCTCCCGACAGTCTCACAGTTTTACTCACTCCACGGGCCTCCCTGCCTCCCTGCCTCAACGTCCGGAATTTTGGATTACTTACCACTCACCCGGACCACTCTCCCCTCCACGCTACCGATCCACCCACGGCAAGTAAGCAGTGGAAAGGACTATTCAGAACAAATAGCTGCCACTATTCCTACAGAACCATACCTGAACATATGTACTCTTGTTTCAGTGACTCTGACCCTTTCCCAGGACCCAGCCATCCAGTCTGACTCTCCCTTTGGCCCAAACCACAGAACTGCAGTTTCCACAGTTGAAAAATTACTGATTGTTTACATAGCTCAGGTCACATAAGCGCCCCTTAGTTTCGGCATTCGTTCCTATCACAAGTTAAAGACACAAATCAGTTTTCTAGTTTTGTTCGCTTACACTTGTTGTGAAACATAAACGTTGTCACTTAAACGTTCTCTGTGTCGTGCATTTGAGTCCTTTTTCTTTCAAGTCAGCCTCGGCTGTGACAGGATGGAACCCACAACATGAAGACAAGAAAACTCCTTATCATGCATGAATGGTTCCACCTCAAGTCCAGCACCCTCGGACTGTATGATAACTGGAAGGAGGAAGCAGAGGATTACTGAGTGTCAGAACCACTATGTAGGATGAAACAATAAGATCCCAAGTACAGTAGTTTAATCCACGAATAATACATTTTTGGAATTGGTCTTTATTTTTTAAAAGCCATATGTGTTTAGGTGTTTTCAAAGCAGATGAGTCATTCAAATTGAACATTTTACTTCTTTGAGTCTTTACATTAAAAGAAATTGGTACTTTTTGAGAGGTTGGTGGGGGTATATTATCATGGAGTTTCAGCCTTGTTCAGATTCAGTTCGAGGGTATTTTCACACCTGCCATGTTTGGTCTGTTTAAATCTTGTTAAATTAAATTTTGTTTTACCCGTTGGTGCGTTTGCTTTGGTCACCATCCAAGTGCGATTATTGTTTTCACATCTGCACAAAGACCTTTTGGAGGAGGTGGTCATGGCATGGTTCCAAATGATCTCCAGAGCTGTTCATTTATGGTGTGAGCGTAAGGCAACCCTGATCTAAACCAAATACAAGGTGTAAAAACAGTTTGAGAGGGTGGGAGAGGGCATGAGGAAGTGGCCTAGATAGACAAAGTCTGAGGAAGAAGAGAGAAAGTGATGATGAGAGGAATGATAGAGCAGGCAGCATGATTACGTGTTTGTAGATGCCGAGTGAAGGGAAAGGAAAGCAGAGATAGAGATATACTGTTAAGTAAGACATTGTCACCCATTTAGGGTGATCATGTCAAATACTAAGCTTCTCTCTCTGTCACTCGGTCTGTGTGTGTGTGTGTGTGTGTGCTTCTTTGACTGACATGGAGGAAAACTAGAAAGCCTGTCTTCCCCTTTTACAATCACACGTTCACCCTTGTCCCTCTTCTTATCTCCTTCCTGCTCAGTTTGTTCTTCTTTATCATGCTCTTACTTCTCCCTGCTCTGGTTGTTTACTCTCCTTTTTCTTTTCTTCTCTATACTTTTTCTTTCTACTCATTGTTAATTATACCCGCCATCTTTGATTCTTGTCTTTCCTACATTCTCAACCAGCACTCCTGGTGCTGAAAATCACACATAAAATCAATGTGTGTTTTACATTCAGTTTATATTGTTAGCCCTTGACATTGTTTCAGGAGTTAATGAGATCTTTTCCCTGAAAAAAAAAGTGTCATGATGTGCAGTGTGGCCAGCAGGAATTGGACCCAAAATGCAGGACTCAGAGGAAAAACGTGAACTCAAAAACTCTGCTTTAATGCAGGCTTGGAAGGAATACAAAACAATAACAAACTAAACTGGGAAATCCAAGAATATAACTCACGAGAGAAAACACAGCACGAGAGGGGAACCGACGTTAACGACGCGACAACAAGAACTAACTGACAGGGACTAAAATACACTGGCAGGCACATGAGGAAACGAAGAACAGGTGGGCACACAGCTGGGACTCATGGACATAACGAGACACAGACCTACAAAGTAAAACAGGAAACACACAGACTATTTTACAACACAAACGCGGAGACCCGAACGGAGCACAGAGGGAAGACACAGGTAGGGATAATAAACACGCTGACCAAACCCAAAGAACTAATACAAAATCAGAATAAACTAGAAAATGATAATAATAAACTCAAAGCGCTCGGTCACTGACCCAGGACCATGACAAAAAGCCAGACAGTTTTTGATTTTGTATTAGCTAAAAGTCAACTGAAAAACAAAATTTAGAGGTAAAGAAAAACCAAAACCCCAATAATCCTAGGAGCTTGGAAAGAAAGGCAACTGGACTTCAAGTTTCTTGAAGACGTTTCACCTCTCATCCAAGAAGCTTCTTCTGTTCTACAACCAAATACTGCAGATTCCCAGGTATTTAGTGGGAGCAGCAATGGGATTTGTCCCTTGAGACATTCCTTGACACTCTATTGATCATGTGCCTTATTACCTGAGCCAAGGTGTGAAAAAGGTTGTTGTCATTATCAGCAAAGTTTTCCGGTGAAGCCATTCTGAGACTTGCCTCTCTCTATCATGTGATCTATTGAGATCAACTGACACAAGATGTGAGCGGGCATTAAGGTGCCTGGGAAAGGATCTCAAAACTAGGTGGCAGACAGTTGGTGTCGTAAACCGCCCCCTCAATTCAAGAATGGTCGTTCACAGTAGACATTAATGGCTTCTTTCACTCTTCTTTCATGCTATCTAAAATGAGAACAATGGCGTCCTCAAAAGAGTGACCTTGTACAGCTGAGCCTTGTCCTGTTGAGGTGGCTCTTCTACTATGTTGTTTAGTTTGTTTTTTGGAGTTTTGGGATAAACCAGTTGTTGTCTCAGTGCTAGCCACTGTGCCACCATGCTGCCTTTGTTGTTGAGGTTTCCATTCATCCATCCATCCATCCATCTTCTTCCGCTTTATCCGGGACGGGTCGCGGGGGCAGCAGCCTAAGGAGGCGCCCCAGGAGGCGCCCAGGGGGCATCCTTGTCAGATGCCTGGACCACCTCAGCTGGCTTCTTCCGATGTGGAGGAGCAGCGGCTCTACTCTGAGCCCCTCCCGGATGGCTGAACTTCTCACCCTATCTCTAAGGGAGAGGCCAGCCACCCTTCGGAGGAAGCTTATTTCCGCCGCTTGTATCCGCGATCTCGTTCTTTCGGCCACTACCCACAGCTCGTGGCCATAGATGAGGGTAGGGACGTAGATCGACCGGTAAATTGAGAGCTTCGCTTTTACACTCAGCTCGCTCTTCACCACGACAGACCGGTGCAGCATCCGCATCACTGCGGCCGCAGCACCGGTCCTCGTGTTGAGGTTTCCATTTTCCTCAATGTGCACAGCACAGTCCAGAAACGGCAAACTATTATCCTTTGTATCGTCGCTGGTGAACTTTGTTTCTATCCACTGAGTTGATGTGAACAGTGAAGGCTTATACTTCTTTGGTTTTGAGTTGACCCAGGTGTCATTAACATATCTGTACCAGTGAATAGGTTCTCTCTTTGAAAGAGCCAAGAGCTTTAGTTTCCACTTTCACATTGGGGAGCCCATGGCACATCTATGTTTTTGTCTGTAGAAACCCTCATTGGGTGCTCCACCTGGAGACTCTGTTGTCCTGCTAAGTGACATCAATGCTCACGGTTAGCCTATAGGATTTTGGAGTTAGAGTTAGAGGTACATGGGAGGCCAAGCGGAATGCAACTCGGACAGTGGCTCAAACAAAACTTTGGTGTGGGAGGAGTTCGGTGGGGCCATGGAAAAAGGCTTTTTGTCTGCTTCAAGGCGATTCCAGAAAGCAATCAGTCTGAGGGTGATGGACACTAGTCTGATCAGATTTAATGCCCATTAATTCATACAGTTCTTTTAGTGTGCAAGATGTGAACAATGTGCCCTGGTCAGTCAGTGTCTCTTTTGGGATGGCGACTCGGAAGATGACCCGAAACAGGGCCTGTGCCACACTAATTGATGAAATAGTGTGCAGCGGCACTGCTTTGGGATATCACTTTGGATAATCCATTAGAACTAATATTAAGTGATATACCTGTGCACTCCGGTGAAATGGCCCGATGCAGTCCATGCCAGTGTGCTTAAACAAGATCACCAATAATGGTAACAGGTGCAATGGCACTTTCTAAATGGCTGGCTGGTTCCCCAGCTGATACTCTGGCCAGGATCCACATCATCAGCGACTATCTACCTGGATGCCCAGCCAATAAAATCGTGCTGTTATGCGCTTCAGAGTTTTGTTATATCCCAAATGCACAACCATGGGGTTATAATGAGCCCCGTAGAAAATAATTTTCTGGCACTTTTTGGCACAACTGGGTATGTTAGGCTATTTCACTGTGTTATTGGGAAAATGGTGAATATTACAGTGGGAAAATGTGAATACAGTGTGAGACATACTGCAGAGTGTTACTTCTTTTACAGCACCTCTGGAATCTGGTGACCTAGGCCTGACCTAGGATGCTACTGCTAATGCTTGTGCTTGTAGTGCTTGCTAGTGCTTGTAAAGGATTCAACACAGACAGACAAGTGACAATAGAAAAAAATAAGAGATGCAGTGTTTATGGAACAGTTTAGTATTGGGCTCATTATCTGGTCTTGGGAGTCTTCTGAGGTCGAGGTCAGAGTGCTGTTCTGAGGTTCCAACCGGACTCCCCTTGCTAGCAAGTAAAACCGATCGATGCTGCTCTGTCTTGCTTTCTTCATGGGAATAAGTCTGAACTAGCAGGCCTGCTGAGGCACAGACTGAAGAAAACTGAAGGCTGTCCCTCCCCCTCTACTTTTAAATACTCTAGGAACAACAAGCTCCCTCACACACTACAACCTGGGTTTGCCACTTATCTGTACTCTAATTTTAATAACTATACAGTACTCTGCCTTGGTAACTATTGTCCATGATGTAAACATGTAAAAATTGTGTTTCTGTTCTGTGTCCTGTTCTGTTTGTATGTGTGTTTTTTGCTGCTGATACAACCAAATTTCCCCTTGTGGAACAATTAAAGGATTATTCTATTCTATTCTATTCTATTCTATTCTATTCTATTCTATTCTATTCTAAGGATGCCTGCAGTGTGAGAGCGAAGTGCTCTAATAGGGTGATATGATACTATAAATAAAGATGAATATACATGGCAAGTATGTACAAAGACACTTACTTGATTCATTGTCTAATAAAACAACAACCATAACCTCACAGCCAAGATAACAAAGGAGTGGCTTTGGGACCACTCTGTGAATGTCTTTGACGGGTCCAACCAGTGCCACGACTTTATCCCGATTAACCATCTCTGGAGAGCTTTGAAAATTCAATTCAATTCAATTTTGTTTATACAGCGCCAAATCACAACAACAGTCGCCTCTAGGCGCTTTATATTGTAAAGTAGACCCTGATGCTTAGCTCACCCACCACCGCTCTCTCCAACCACGTCCATCACATTTCACAGGATGGGTAAGGTGGATGACCCACAGTCATTTCTTAACATGTTTCAGGCCACAACAGAGGCCTGAAACATGTTAAGAAGAACCACTGCAGAACCACTGCTGCTGCTTCTGTAACTGTCGTCTGGAGACAAGGAACAAGGTTTTTGAGTATGCCCAGAGGCTCTAGGAAGCAGCAGCCACATAGCCACAACCATTGGAGGAGTCATTGCCTATACTGGAGCTAGTGGTCCTTGAGCAGATGATGAGGCTCCTGGTGACTGGAGTAGATTTGGTGTGTTGGAGAGGGCTGTGACCCTTCCAGAGGACCACTTAGCAGCATGGTGGCCTGGAACAGAGGAAGAAACATCCTGACCCCCACAATCTGGCATGGATGCCTCACACTAACACTCTCCTCACTGTTTTTCTCCTCAGATCCCAGTGGGAACAGGTGTTGCTCCTGACTCACGTAAACTTGAGCAAACATCAGCGCAGGAGAGCTGGAAGTGCACACAGCCCGAACTCTTCTGCAGAGGGAGTGTTTGCTCATAGAGGTGGGATCCTTGTGGCCGGCCCAGATTGGAAGGACGTACAAAGTTCTGGTAAGGTGTCAAGGGGCGGTACACAATAGGCTATGGTGGACTCTACCAAACCCTGCTTCAGCCTGGGTTGTTGTTGGGTGGGGATTAGGTGTGTTCATAGTGACTTTCACAAATATCCAGTGGTGTTAAGTCAGAATGTATGGAGTTAGGGCTGCGGTCAGCTCCCTTCTTGGTCACCCCTTATTTCTTGGGATGATTGGGCTGAGTTTAATAAGCTGGTGGGGCAGCACTTATGACTGGGAACAACTTGCGGTATCTGTGCTGTCCAACACTGCTACCAGGGAGGAGAAACCCACAGGGCATTTTCAGGAGACCCTGCCAGTTCCTGTGATTAACTCCAAGGAAGATTTTCCATTGGAGCAGTCTTTTGGTGACACTCTACACTCAACCTTGGTTTAAGAAATAAACATTGAGGGTCACATTGTGTGGGCTGAGGAAGAACAGTTCTTTGTGATAATTAGGCACAGGCTAGTATGACACACTGGAGAGAAAAACTCTGAGTCATTTGTGCTGAAAAGGCATCTCACAGGCAGCTTATTTTAACCTAATGGTTAGCCACATGAGGTCTGAAAAAATTCGATATCCTTTGGTAGTGTCCCTGTGCAGCAATTTTGCAAGAAGTCTGGCACAGGCAGTGTTTCAGATCATGCGTAAAAGATATTGATCAGAACACCTTATTCAATACTTGCACATTAAAGGAGCTGAATGAATAACTGGTTCTTTAGTGAATTCAGACTAGCACCTCAGTACTAGTCCGCAAAGCATGGGAATGAGGTGTGTGGGGATGAAAAAAGCTGTGATTGACAACCAAGAAGTGGCAGTGTTCTGGTGACAGCCATAGTTAGAGCAACATTGCCATAAAGCCGAGGGCCAAGTCTTTGAAGCTGGGAAGTGAAATGTGCAAAGCAAAATGAAAAACCTGTGTAAACTGAAACTGCTGTGTCAGACTGTGTATGTTGGACACACACAGTAGCTGTCGTGTTACAATGTTGTTTGACTGAGGAGACAGCTGCTTCTTTCTTGAGCGAGAAACAATGGAGTTTTATATCTGAGAGGCAAAAGGTATGCAAAACTTTTCAGCTATAGCTGAAAAGTTCATATGAGTGTATTCTATTCATGGAAGGAGGATACAACATAGGACTACCTTTCCATTTAATCACTGGATTGTGGTGAAATGGAAATGGAAAGAGTTTAGATTAATCTTTGTTCGTAGTGCCCCATAGAAAGCTTTCCAAACTTGCAAATAGAGCTCTGGGCCTGTCTCAGAAATTATATCTACTGAAAGTCCGTTACTGAGAAAGACATATTGGACCAATACATGAGCTGTTTTAATGGCGGTTTGTAATTTAGGCAAAGCTACAGAATGCACTGCCTTAGGAAACCTGTTTGATGGTTAGTGTTGCCTTCATAGTTCTTTTCAGTGGGGGAAAGATGCTGGGGAAAAGAATCCACAGGGGTGAGTGCTAGAGGTTTCAGTACAGACAGAAAAAAGTTTGGTCTCTTTTCAAAACTAAAACATAATATGCATTTAGAATTATACAAAAAGGCCTTTTTCAGGGCAACACAAAATGAGTTAACAATATAAAGCTGTTCTTCAGCAGTGGAAGTTAATCAAGTCTTGAAAGCTGGAGCTACTAATTCCTGCAGGTGTTTCAACTTTTCTGGATTACTTCCAACCCCCTCTGTCTGCATAAAGCAGTGCTGGAACACACTGTGGTGCCATACCCTCGTGAACATCAGTTGAACAGTATTGTACTGCAGAAAGTAGTGTGTTTAGTACAAAAATGGTGAGAAAAGGAAAACAATGGCAGAGAGACAGACCATCATAACACTTATAAATGTCGGTCTGTCCTACAGAGAAACTGCAAAGAAAGTCAAAGTGTCAGTGAGTACAGTTTCCTTCACCATCACAGACTCAGAAACAAACTGTGACAGGAAGAGGTCTGCAGACCCAAAGTTTCTGAGAGTTAACAGCTTGTGTGAGAGGCGGCTCACAGGACAACAGCTTCAAGCACAGCTTAATAGTGGTCGTAGTAAGCAAGTCTCAGTTTCAGCTGTGAAGAGAAGACTTCAAGCTGCAGGTTTGACAGGATGAGTCAAACCTGCCATTGGTAAGACGTCAGAATAAGACAAAGAGGCTTGTCTGGGCCTTGAAACACCGCCATTGGACTACTGAAGACTGAAAGAAGGTATTATGGACTGATGGATCAACATTTGAAATCTTTGGTTCATCATGCAGGATCTTTGTACGCCGTGGAGTAGATGAAAGGATGGATCCACAGTTTGTGGCATCAACTATCAAACATGGAGGAGGCAGTGTGATGGTCTGGGGCTGTTTGCTGGATCCAGGGTCGGTGACTTGTACAGAGTGAGAGGCTCCCTGAACCAAAACGGCTACCACAGCATTCTGCAGCTCCATGCAGTACCCTCTGGTATGTGTCTAGTTGGTCAGGGGTTCATCCTACAGCAAGTTAATGACCCAAAACATAAAACCAAGCTTTGCCAGAACTACCTCAGGAAGAAAGAACAAGATGGTGAGCTTGAAAACATGGAGTGTCCAGCACAGTCTCCAGATTTAAACCCCATCGAGCTGGTTTGGGATGAACTGGACAGAAGAGTGAAACCAAAGCAACCTACAAGGTCCACATTTATGGGAACTTCTGCTACAGATATGGAAGAATATTTGATTTCTATTGTAGAAAGAATGTGTTGTGGAAAATCTTAAACAAAACTGCAACTACCAGGTGAGCGTGTCTTTTGAAGTGAGGGTTATTCAAGAAAAGGAAAAGAAAAAGAAAAACACTGCAGTGGAGAAAAACATTCAGAACAAACACCAAACAGTTTTTCTTAGGATGGACATCCCCCTGAACTATTTTATACCTTCCCAAACGAAGAACATTCCACAACTCTCACATGTTGGCCCATCTCATAGGGGGGCTATGTCTCCTCCCTCACCGAGAGAATTATGACTTTCTGGTTAGCCGTGACCTAAGGATTTACATCCCTGATAAGGAGAAGGAGTCCCACTATCTGTTAAACATCTCCCATTACAATGGCCTCACTGTGTGTGTAGAGCAGGGGTCGGCAACCTTTCTGATGATGAGTGCCATCTAAAATTTCCTCAGAGGTCAGTGTGCCATATGATTGCATTAGCAATAAATTTAATAACGCTGTATATGAACAGTTACACACTATATAGAACAACTTTATAGAATTACATTTGTTCACAGATGTTGGCAGCTATCAGCGAATAGTTATCAGCTATTTGGAAACAAAAAAAGACACTTTTTATCCACAACAAGAACTCCATAACAGCAAATGAACTGTACAACAGAAAATACAAATGCTATTTATGGTCTCCTCACAACAATGATAAGAAAAATAAACTGGGCCAATATGGCATGTTTGTTAATACAGAGATACACATGTTAATGTGATCTCTGGTCTCCCACTCAGGCTACTAACACACTAATGCGTTTTCGTTTGAAAACGCATCGTTTTCTCTCCGTTTTGGCCTCCCGTCCACACTGAGACGGTGTTTTCCTCAAGGAAAAACGCAGCGTTTTGAAAATGCTCTCGAAAACGCATACATTTCAAAACGGAGCTGCCCCGTCACAGTGTGGACACTCGAAAATGCAGACTTTCTAAAACGATGACGCATTTTAGTCATGTGATGCAGTCATGTGACCAATTAAACAAAGATAGCAGAGGGCATTATACAGCAGTTGTTTTGACTGCTCTCAATTTTGACTGCCCTAAAAAAGATTAATATCAGTTTCTACATGCTCCAGATAGCTTTTTCTTTAAATTCTTTAACTCTCACTCACTTTTGCGCATGCGCAGGACTGGAACATAAGCGTTTTGGGCCAATTCAATGCAACTCTGTGAAAATGACTGAAAACGCTAGTGTGGACGCGGAGCTGTTTTAGATGAAAACTCTGTTTTCAAATCTATCCGGGCTAGTGTGGACGTACCCTCAGAGACACAGGTCTCCGAGCGTCCAGCATTCAGACGGCTACCTGAGGATACTCTTCGTGTGAGAGAAAATCTGCTCACACAGATATATAGAACCAAATACTGTCAATAAGGCCTCTGCAATGTTCTGAAGACAGTTAAATTTGTCAGGTAGTGATGTCCAGCAGGTGAAAATGCAAGCTCCATGAACACGCACAGCTATGGATTCCAGCTGCGTTCGCACTTCTGCAAACTTTGACCCCCAGAGAGTCGAGCTTTTCAGTTCAATCAGCTGCATTTTGATGTCATTAACTGGCATCAACTCAGCCAGTTAATGCGAGACAAATCCAGCTGCTCATTAAAGCTTTCTGGTTTGATCAGAAAGGAAAACATTGGTCCATACACCTGAAAGTCCTGAAAACGCATTGTGAATTCTGTCTCGAGTCTACGGATGTATCCGTGTATTTCCGTGGTGCTGATGCTGCACTGAGCGGGCAGCTCCTGAAGCTTTTGAAGTGTCGGAATGTGGAAATTTCAACATTGCTCGAAAAAACTGCCAGCTAGCAACGTCCCTCACCGGTAGGTGAGAGGGACGTTATTTTTAGCCCGTTACAAGTTGAATCTGGTAGTTGGGCTTGTTAGCTAAGATACCGTCATTAAGAAGCAGCACAACTAATGTGTGTATGTGAGCTAATTTGCGATGTGCACCGCTGGCCCGGCCATTTACTTTTTAATGCACCTTCTCAGATTAATTCACTGCGTGTCGTGCCCAGGGCTGGACTGGGACAAAAAATCGGCCCGGGCATTTTGACTAGAGACCGGCCCACCAGGTATTATAGGAAAAGCCATAAAGCCTTTGAATGAAAACAAACGCTGTTGTGACAGTGATGTACACTGTCCTGTTGGTATGTGTATGATTTCTATACATTTTACATCAGATAAAAACTTTGATTGTAAGATTCAGATAATTATTTATTAAAAGCGAGAAATTTTAAATGAGAATAAGAAAGAAAAGTATTTCTTTGTGCCCCCCTTTCCCTGTTAATGCCCTACCTGCCCCCCTGGCAACACTTTGCTAGACCCGCCCCTGCACAGTTACCAGCTGTCAGCTACATAGAAAAGGTGTCAGGGTCCTGGGTCCCCTGACCCAGCATGTTTAATTCTTTATGATTTTTGTAGTATTGTGCTTGTGAGTTGTATCGTTTCTAGTTTCGATCCGTTGCCCTTCGTGTTTCTCTGTGTCCCCTCTGTTCTGTGTAGTCTGTCTGCATGTTGAGTTTCCCTCTGTGTCTTTCGGTTCTTAGAGTCCTCTGTCTTATGGTTTATGTCTCTGTGTTTCTTAGTTGCTGTCTCCACTGTGCCAAGTTCATGTCTCTGTGTCATACTTCCTGTTTTACTTTGAAGGTCCGTGTCTTATGTAAATGTGTCCTGCTTTGCTCCCTTGTCTCGTCAGTCCTGATTTCTCCCAGCTGTGCTCTCCTTCTGTGTCTCATTCCCCTCGTTACTTCCCAGTGTATTTAAACCCTGTGTTTCTCTGAGTCAGTGTCGCGTCGTCCCTCAAGCTGTGTGTTTCCTCGTGTGCCTCTCCGTCAAGTGTAAGTTTATATTTCCCAGTTTAGTTTAGTTTGTATGCCTTTCTCCCTGCCAGCCAATAAAGCTGTGACTTTGAGTTTACACCTTGAGTCTGAGCGCCTGCATTTTGGGTCCTACTCCTGCCTGCCACACAGCGTTTCTTGACAAAAGGATCCTGCTATTATTTGTCTCTCAGAAACAGTTCATAACTTCCCTTCAACTCATTCATGTCACCTAAAAGGTAAACCTGTTTCTCCATCACCAGTTCAGCTCTGATGATTCAGTAAGGACATCTCCTGGTTTCATCTGCATGTTTCCCTCTCACCACATATCCAAACCAATATCATGAGCAGCAGCTTTCACAGCTGTGGCTCCAGCAAACATCAGCTGATACTAGAAATTAATATTAAATGAATTCTAACAACAGCTGATCAAGCTTAAACGTGCTGCTGTTTCCTCTTTCTGGCGCAAAGTGGGAGATAAACAAGAGAGAAAAGCCGATCAGCTGATCATTGATCAGTTTCAGTTTCATGATTGAAGTAGCAACAGGAGAGGGAGGGGGAGAGAATGAGAGAAGAAGAAACAGCTGCAGCGTAAAGACAGAATAACTCCAGTTTTGTGTCTTTTTTCCATTCTAGCTGAAGTTCGGGACAAACTGTGTTCCTTCTCAGCTCAATACAAAACGAGTAATATTTTCTCTGAATACGAGACGATTCTGTTTTTTACGGGACGGTTGGCAACTCTACTAACTAACCTTATGAATAAAACAAAGTTCACTATCAGTAACATCATAGCACCCACCCAGCTGTATAGCAACTCCGTCATGCTAGCTAGTACGCAGTACGAGTTATTGTAACTGACTGTAAAAAGTCAGCACAACGAAAATAAACTCCACCTAAACTTGGTTAATATCTGACCCAGATAGACTGCAGGTCATAACTTCTTACCTGAAGTTCAGTTCACCTGACGCTCCGACCGGCGGCCGCCTCGGGTCTCTGCTCCTCCTGCCTCCCCTTTCCCTCATCCACCTGCTGGCCTCTGTGCAAGCTCCGCCATAGCCACCACCAAACAACGGAGTTATTTTTACACATTGGCCAACATCTGGACAATCCACCACCTTTCATTGTTTATACTGCTACAAACAAAAAAAAAAAAAAAAAAAAATCATCGGCCCATAAAAACAAAAAATCACCACCGCTGGTATGCCCGATGGCCAGTCCAGCTATGGTCGTGCCATCAGTTAACCCTTCGCGTGCCAGCTGTGGCATGTGTGCCCAGGGTTGCCGACCCCTGGTGTAGAGCGTAAGGCCCATCTGTAGTGCACATGCACAACTAAGTGAAAGGAGTGCTCTTGCTATACTAATGTAATATGATTAAAATATGTGATTGATACATGAGAAAAGAAATGTGCTTCCACAAGGTCCACATTTATGGGAACTTCTGCAACAGATATGGGAGAATTTTTGATTTCTATTGTAGAAAGAATGCCACGGCTGTGTTCAGCTGTTATATCTGCCAAAGGAGGCTACTCTGATGGGCCAAAGTTTAGAATACATTTTGGTCCATAAACTGATTCCATGATTTCTTTTTTTACCTCCAACTGCTTATTTGTACTATGCGTTCATTTCAGAGTGCAGTGAGACATTAAACTGCAAAATTTTCAATAAAAAAAAAAAAATGGGGTGTTCTAAAACTTTTGACCGGTAGTCTGAAAAAAGAAAAAAATTCCCCTCTTGCCCCTAAGGGCAGTATATCCTTCTAGCTCGGGTTCTCTACAAGAGGCCTGGGATCTTGAGGGTCCTGTTCCTACGACTGCACTCTTCTGGACAGAGATCTCTGCAGCTGCAGCGTAGCTGCCACCTTCTTCTCTTTACACTGAACTGCTGTTCTGTCTAATTATTTATTTTTTATATAATCCTGGTGATTTACAATCCAACGAAAGAGCGGTCCTCATCAGATCACAGGATCTGTGATTTAATAACAGTTCCAAGCACTTAACTCAATTTCCCTCTGGGAAAAGTTTCTCTGACGAGAAATATTGAGGTGGTACAATATCACAAGATCTCGTTACACCCTTTTTTAAAAATGCAGAAAAAGAGTAAAAGTAATACAGGACCAAATAAGAGGAGTTAGACATGGGTAGATTTATCATCAGGAGTCACAATACATTTTATTTAATTAGTGTAACAGTTACCGTGACTGGGATGTCAACCACCTGAGGTTCCTGTGCTTCAGGCAATGATGCACCAGTCGATATTTCCACAGTGCTGGTTGTTGTTGTAGTACTACAGTTGGCATAGACTGAGAGACCAAAATTTTACGATCTTAAAGAGCGGGATGTTGGGGGGATTCTCCATCCACTTGGTGGGCTTCCATTGGTCAAATACAGAGAGTGCATCTGTTTAATGTGGTGAAAGAATGAGTTAAAAAGTTGAAAATCCTGTTTACAGCCATTGTTGGGTTCATTTTTGAGAAACCGAAGACAAATATGTTCAAAGTGTATTTTCTTAAATTTATTAAGCAATTCAAGGTCCAAGTTAAAAACAGCTGCCGTGTCTCTTTGCTCAGTCAGGAGAGCCCAAAAGAACAAAGAGCACCACACCCAGACAGTATACACTTTTAGTGCGATTGGTCGAAAGAGTTAAGGGTGGCATCAGGTCTGATATTGGTTCATATGTCTTCTTCTGCAATTCACTGGACATCTACTTATATAGAGATGGCCTTTTTGCAGGCAGCACTCCCATGACCATGGCAACCATCACTTGCTCTCTGGTCAGGCCTGTAGAGTTCAAGAAGAGGGAAGGAGTGTAAGACCATTTCCTAACACGGGAATTTATGGCCCTGTTTTGGTGTAGGAGAGTCAGCCTTAAAGTTTTGTACCTTTTGGTGCCATCACCATTCCAGGCAGACCACCCCCTCAAATTCCTCAGAGAAGTCTGTGCCTGTTAGTATCAGCCCAAATCGCAAACTACTCCACAATACATAACCTGTGTGCTGTAAAAAAATAAAACAATTGTGTGATGCAAATTATGAGATATATAGCCTTAAAGATAAAAGTAAATACTAACATTATCTAAATAAAGCAAACAATAATTTGAGGTCGGTAACATTAAGTTAATTATTTAATTTTGTGAAAAACACTATAGTACAATGGTGCTATTAAGATAAAATCTCATTTTGTGTGGGCTACTAGTTAGCAAGCTAGCTAACGTTATAACTTTAGCTAAATGATCTTACTCTAGCTGTGAGATTTTACCCACAGGTTCTGTGGGTTAGGTGCTGTGAGCAGAGACTTCAGGAACCGAGCCAAAGGACTGTTGTCACGGCATGGACGAGTTTGATAATGCCATACCGTCTGTGTTGTCAGGTAAGTGGCATTTTTCAGTTTTAAGTTGGGTCATTAGCTAAGCAGCGTTAGCATCTGTTAGCATTGTTTCTGAAACTTGTAACTGGGATTGTACTCTAGTAACAATTTACATGAATCCATGATCATTCTAAGAAAAGGGCACACAAAAGGAAATGATCAGGATATAGTGTCAGTTCATTATCTAAACATATTTAACCTAAACATTAATTGACGTAAATATTAAACTGAAAACAGTAACTTAAAACAAAACAAAAAATCCTGCAACTTTATTGAAAATCAGTTAATAGAAACTTTAACACTTGGATTTTGTGAAGTGTAGTAGTTATAACATCTCTTACAATTGTTCTTTGCTTTCCCTAACAGACCATGACAGCCTGAAGATGCAGGCAAGGCACACAAAACTTTGGGCAACATGTACAGGAAATCCAATGCAAAATCCAACCACAGCAACATTGCTCAGATTTTGGACCATCATTGATCATTGATGCAGATGTTACAAGGGAAGAGGACAGGCCCACAACAATAATTTGAGGCATACCCATGCTTCAAAGACATTTAAAATGTAAGTTTAACTACCTTCACTTAAATTCCTTGCTTTTCTCTGAATAGGTTTAGTTCGTTCTTGACTTACTGAGCACAACATACCAGTGACCACTCTCCCCTTAGAGGATCCCAAACATCCTCCAATGGCATATTACTACACCTTGCACTTAACATACCCAAAATGTGTTGCAATGGTCCTCTCTGTCATACAAACTGAGGTAATCCCTGATGCCATCCATGATTGAGATGCCACTAGTGCATATAAGAAAGCAGTAGCTGAGTGGAGGTCAGTCTTTGAGAAATAGGTAGACTTGTAGTCAAGACCGCCTAATCCGAGACCAAGACAAGACCAAGACCAGAGGGTATCGAGACCAAGACAAGACCAAGACCAAGTAGACGAGACCAAGACCGAGACCAAGTCGAGACGAGACCAAGACCAAGACTGAGACAAAAAAGTCTTTAAACTGCAGCCAGATGCTGCTACGTTTACGGGTGTCAGGCATATTTATGTGTTTTTGCTTTCGCACAGCCCTCCTCACCGCTGTCTACTGTCTCACTCACTTACTGAGAGGACAGACAGATGCTCCACTTGACTGTCGCGTCTCTCACCCTCTCTGTTTTTCACATAATGATATTATCCTATATCCTCGCATGTGATTGGCCACAATATGGAGGGATTGGAGCATAGCTAAGCCACTGTGTGAGAGCTGAGCAGTGAAAGGAAATTAAGTGAGGGTAGAAATGACTGAAAGATCATTAGGCTCTGTTTTGAGTTTTGTTCAAAAAAGAATGACTTCATATAGGAAAAAAAATAAATATCACATATGCAGGACACCTTAAACTGTATCAAGACACAGGGACTAAACCCCAATTCAACCAGACCCAGAACTGATCCGGAATTAAAACAGGACTACTACAGTTCAAAATCAGGACTACTTAGGACTTAACCAAAACAGAACCAGAATCAGAACTAGATGATAGTAGCACTAAAAATCATCATAGACCTGGACTACACTTATTTTTTAATTCTACCAAAGTACACTATTTAGATTCAGAAAAGTTTATATAATTATTTAGCCTTCATAAGCCTGCATAACTTAATAAATATAGAATTTGAAAAGTAACAAATGGTATCTAAAAAGTTACACTAGGCACTAGATACATGTTCTGATGAGTTTTGGCAAACAACCATTTGACTAACATGTGTGTCTCACCTGCTCTTGTTCCATCTCTGTTCTGTCCTCTTTCTTTATCTCCCTCTCTGTTCCTCTCTCTCCCTCTGTTTTTCCTCTCTCTCTCTCTTTGTGCTGACAATCAAGCCAAACACCAACATCATCAAATATACAGTTGAAACCAGATATTTACACACTCTTCAGATAAAAACACAAACATTGTAACATCTAATCAGACTAAATGTTTATTTTTTTAGATTGATAAATATAAAAAAATATTTGTTAACTTTTGTATTTTGTATTCAAAATTGAGCCACACTTATGGAGCTCCACAATTCTTTTCCTGGTGTTTCGGTTGACATTTCTTGATTTTCACATGTCACAGAAACAGGCTCTGTGTTTTGCCTTATATGCATCCACAGATGTGTCACCAATTTACTCACATGGACTCTACTAACCTATCAGAAGCTTCTTAAGCTCAGAATGGAATCGTCTGCAGTTTTCTTATTAATTAACAATAAACTTAGTGTATATGTACTCCTAAATTTGATGAAAGTGATTAAAATAGACAGCTCCCTCTTTTTATTCTGACATTTAACTAATTCAGAAGATATTTCAACATGTATTTATCTAAAACAAAACAAGTTTACTCTGAATTGATGTTTAACAGTAAAAAAAAAAGTTTTTATGTTTTCTCCCTAAAGTGTAAATATCTGGTTTCAACTGTGAATATGCTGCTGTGTATTGGAATTCCTCTTGTTTTGCATAGAAATATACTGAACAACATACAAAGCATAATATATAAAATAACATCTACCTGAGTTTTTTCTTTGAAAGAAGCCCCTTACGTCCATTGTTGTGTTCAGCAGTACACAATTGAAACTGATTCAGAGAGTTTGTTTAGCCGTGGAGGGTAAGAACTGAAAATATGAAATGTAAGCTAAGACTCTCTAAAAAAATCAGCATTGTCGTTCGGCTTTTTATTTATCCATTTGTTGATTCACTCGAAGAGCAAGTAACGTAACCAAGTGATCAGTTTATATCAATCTTTTGTGATACACCGTCATATTTACATTATTTGTACAGTACGAATGATTTGCTTTGGTACCTGGTCAAACTTAAGCTCTCCTGTCTGCAGCAAACTCGCAGGCAGCAGCTTCTCCCCCCCTCGCTTACATGGGTTCATACCAAAATTAGGGGTAATTTACGACGGTGCGCTCTGTGCTTCGTGTGTTGTTTTTGTTTTATACAGTTGTCAGTCAGGCATCTAACTAATAAATTACACTCCAAAAGACCCCATGCTTCTGAAAAAATGACCCTGGCTTAAGCCCAATATCCCCCCCCCGCTCCGCTGATGGTTGACTCCAAATCTCCCGAACACTACGTCGATTTCAGAACGCAAGACCGAGACCAAGACCGAGACCAAAGTCAGTCGAGACCAAGACAAGACCAAGACAAAAGTCCGTCGAGACCAAGACCACGTAAAAGTGGTCTCGAGACCAAGACCGGTCTCGAGACATCCAACTCTAGAAATAGGTGAATACCAAACAGGGTTTTATCAGGTCAGTTGCACTTTGTTTTGTCTTTGAGTACCTTTGTATAACTTTGGTTCCTAATTTGCCCAGCAATGTGCTGTTTTTTGCTGAGAAAGTGAATCACTTACAAAGAAAAGTTTATTTTATTTTTTTCTAAATGACACTTACCTGAGGCATGTAGAGGTTTAAATAATTTTTTGGATTATGTCATTATTTACCGCATTGTGTGACTGTCACATAGGTTTAAGGGCAAAAATACTTGATGTTTTTTGTCTCTGTTTAGACCCTTAAAAAGGGTCAATTAAGATTTTTCGGGACTGTCCAGCAGCCTTATATTGTTGACCAAAAGGTTTTTTGTCAACATGAGAAGAATAAATGTTGACATATATCACTCTGGTCCTTCTTGTGATTTCAGTAGAAGTCAAGTAATATTTTAAGAAAAAGGTCTGGTTTAAGATTTTTTGTGCTTAAACTTAATATGGATTATGGTCGATTTCAAGATGAGCCAACTTTAATCAAAAAACAACTAAATCATACTTCACTAATATTGAGCAGATTATAGCTATTTTTTCTTGTGTCAGTGCATTCTTTTGCTAAATTTGAGAATTCAAAACATAAAAAAGGCTTAAATTTAGTATAATCAACTTTAATTTTGGGGCCTTAATAGTTTGTAATTCTGTCTCTAAAAAAAAACAACTTATTTTAACAGTCTTGATTTCTCAAATGAGATCATTTACTTCTGGATTTAAAATCGTATTTCAATATTTCTTAGTAAGTAAAACCAACAACTGCATGGACAGATAATTTCACTTGTAGAAATATGACTTTTAGAAAGTGAAAACAAAAAACCCACAGATCCTTATTCCCTCAGCTGCTGTTTACGACAGGGCTGCAGGGCTTCAGGTAATCCATTAATCTCTTGATTATTGTGTTAATCCATTAATCTCTCAATTAATATAGTAATCCAATAATCTCTCGATTAATGTAGTAACCCATTCATCTATCAATTATTCCATCAATTCATTGAGTAATCAGATAAAAAAATACTTGTGTCTCATTAATTAGCAATAATAAATATTCAAAAGAGGAAAAAAAACCATTGCAATTTTAGAAATCACAATGGTTTTTGTTTCATCTGCCGTGTGGTTTGTCAAAAAACAAAACAAAAAACAAATGCTTATTTAGGTGCCGTATTAAATTTTTAAAGAAAAGATTTTCTTAAATGCCAAATTATATAAAGTACTGTTGAGTAGACTCAAACTAAAACTAAATAAAGTAAATACACAGTCTAAACTAAAGCATAAAAAATCATCTTTACTCTTTCTTCTTAGAAGGCTTTATGACTTTTTCTAGATGTGTTTCTGTGTGTTAAGGTGCGCATGTGAATGAGTAAATTGGTGTCACGGCGAGTGAGATGAGCCGTGTAGAGATAATGAAGTAGGATCCAAATGCAGGCACTTTGTAAAGGTGAGAAGGTGGTTTATTGAAATACACGGCACAGGGAAAACATGGCAAACGGAGACTAAACTATACTGGAAACAGCTAAACTACGGAGGAGGAACCTGAACACGAACATGACAGACGGCGAGCAGAGGTGGATGACGGTAGACAGCAGGGAGACACACAGATGACGCAGGGTGGATACACAGACGGACCAGCAACTACAAACACAGAAGACGCGACTTAAATACACACAGAGAAACACAAGGAGATTACACACAGGTGGGGAACACAGCTGGGAATAATCAACAAGACGAGACAGGGGTAAAACTGAACACACTCACATGAGACGCGGACCTTCACAATAAAACAGGAAACGAGAACACTACACCAAGACGCAGACCTGACACTGAGAGACAGACAGAAAATGACACATGGAACCTGAACTCACACAAAACATGAGAACACAAATCCTAAATATAAATAAACAGAAACATGGAACTCTAATAACAATAATCATCATCACCATCACACCAAGATAACTGAAACACAGTACCAGAGAAACATAAAGAATAATCCATGATGCAAAAGTAAACCAAAACATAATAAACTCAAAATACTGGGTCCAACGGACCCAGAACCGTAACAGTACCCCCCCTCTAAGGGCTGGCTCCCGACAGCCCTAAGCAAAAAAAAAAACAGAACGAAACAAGAGCACCAAACCAGGGCGGGCGGAGGGGGTCCAGGATGGAGGGACAGAAACCAAACAAAAAACAAGGAGCAAGAGTGTCCAAACAGTCCAAAAACACAGGAAAACACATCAAAACGAAACGAAACCAAAGCTCAATAAGAGTCCACGAACAGTTCAGGGGGTCGACCCGGAGGTCGGCCATACAGGAGCCACAACAGGTCAGGGGGCCGGCTATGCACACAGCAACGGCGGCGACGGGCAAACACTTCTGGAGGCCGACCGTGCACACGGCAACGGCGGCCCCTGCGCAGGTCCGGAGGTCGGCCGCGATGCCAGCGGTGGCGACGAACTCTGTCCGGAGGCCGTCCTCGACGGCCATGATGCCAACTTAGAGGCCCGGAAAGCGGCCGGCAGAGACGAGGTGGAACAGGACGAGCTGGGTCCCATGGCGGTGTGGCAACCGCAGGACCAGACGAGGCAGGACCAGACGTGGACGAGGCAGGACCAGACGTGGCAGGACCAGGCAAAGGCGAAGCTGAAGCTGGGCCAGGCGTGGACGAAGACACCGAGGCTGGGCCAGGCGTGGACGAAGACACCGAGGCTGGGCCAGGCGTGGACGAAGACACCGAGGCTGGGCCAGGCGTGGACGAAGACACCGAGGCTGGGCCAGGCGTGGACGAGTCTGGGCCAGGCGAAGGCGCGGATGAAGACACGGAGGCCGGACCAGGCGTGGATGAAGACACGGAGGCCGGGCGAGGCGTGGACGAGTCTGACGAGGCTGGACCAGACGAAGCCGGACCAGGCGTGGATGAAGACACGGAGGCCGGACCAGGCGTGGATGAAGACACGGGGGCCGGACCAGGCGTGGATGAAGACACGGGGGCCGGACCAGGCGTGGATGAAGACACGGGGGCCGGACCAGGCGTGGATGAAGACACGGAGGCCGGACCAGGCGTGGATGAAGACACGGAGGCCGGACCAGGCGTGGATGAAGACACGGGGGCCGAACCTGACGGCAGCGGGACGGCTGCGGAACCTGACGGCAGCGGGACGGCTGCGGAACCTGACGGCAGCGGGACGGCTGCGGAACCTGACGGCAGCGAGACGGCTGCAGGCGATGATGCTGCAGGCGATAATGCTGTAGGTGGAGGTGATGATGCTGCAGGCGGAGGCGATGATGCTGCAGGCGGAGGCGATGATGCTGCAGGAGATGATGCAGAAGTCGCAGGGGATAGTTCAGCAGGTGACGGCTGAACAGACTTCCCCGGACTGTCAGCTGACATGAGGATGTGCTGGCTGGGTCCTCCAGGGCCCCCAGCAGACGTGGCATGAGGCTGGACGGGCTTCTCGGGCCCTCCAGCAGACGTGGCTTGAGGCTGGACGGGCTCCTTGGAACCTCCAGCAGACGTGGCTTGAGGCTGGACGGGCTCCTTGGAACCTCCAGCACACGTGGCTTGAGGCTGGACGGGCTCCTTGGAACCTCCAGCAGATGTGGCTTGAGGCTGGACGGGCTCCTTGGAACCTCCAGCACACGTGGCTTGAGGCTGGACGGGCTCCTTGGAACCTCCAGCACACGTGGCTTGAGGATGGACGGGCTCCTTGGAACCTCCAGCACACGTGGCTTGAGGCTGGACGGGCGACTCTGGCCCTCCAGCTGACGACACTCGAAGGTGGCTGGGTTCTCCTGAACCCCCAGCTAACGTGGCTTGAGACTGGACGGGCTCCTCGGGCCCTCCAGTGGAAACAGACACTGAAGCAGCAGGTACGCAGACCTCTGCCAGTGTGGACACTGGCTGGGACTGAGCAGCACAGTGGCTAGACTCAGGCAGCAACAGTGGGATGCAGTCCTCAGAGGGCTGAAAGTGTTCCCCAATACACTCAGCAGAGGACGGAGGCAGACGGGTGAACTCACTTGAACTCTCAGGGGGTGCTGAGAGCCGAGACTGTTCTAGTGAGTTCTCCGGGGGAGCTGCTGGCGCTGGCGTCTTGACCTCTAGGGGTCCAGAGTTGGCTGGTGAGTGACACCCAGCCTCTGGGGAGGCCCGAGAGGGAGTAACTGTCTCTGAGGTGACCAGCTTAAGAGAACCAGCAGATGTTGTGGTGAAGTGTGTTCCCTGCTCGGAATGAAACAGTGAGGATGGCGGCTGAATGAATGAGTGGGCAGACAGCTGAGCTAGCGGCCACTGGACAGCAGGTAGCGAGGCTAAGGATTGACCTACAGGGGACGGAGATGATCGGAGTGGAGGCGTAACAGGTGATGGAATGGCTAACTGAACTGCGGGCAGCTGGGCTGCTGACTGAACTGCGGGCAGTGTTACAGGCCAGGCATTTAACTGGGATGGAAGTGAGGATGGGACAACGGAGCGGACACGGTCATAAACTCGGAACGAGGGTTGAGAACAGGCAGTCTTAGAAACTGCGGCCATAGGTGAGATTGAGGAATCATTGTTATCCTCAGTCGAAACACAAAAAATTGCCCCAGAAACAACAGTCACAGTGTGTGACGCAGCAGAAAAAGTGTCCCTTTTACTCACCACAGCCGGCTGCTTACATGTCCCGACATTCGGCTGTGGAGTGCCGCGCCGGTGGCGCGAACGTCGCTTCCTCCTTGGAGACCGCTCCGACGGGCCGGGAAACTCCTCGTCCGGCGGGTCAGACGGCACGTCCTCCATTGAAGCGAGTGGGCGAGCGGTAGCGGCGGGAGGGTGAAGGTGAAGCTCGTGAAGAAGAAAATCCTGTACGAGCGGGTGCAGTGAGTCCAATAACCAGGGGCAACCGGAAATAAGCTGTTGTAGCTTGTCCTCCACAGCATAGAGAAACGCTTCTCCCTCATGCTTTAGCCACAGATTGATTAATTTTGTAGCTGAGTCCGTTATGAGCTCTCGAAGCTCCGTGGGTGGGGTGAATGCCGCTGGATCCATATCTGGCTTGTCCGTACTGTCACGGCGAGTGAGATGAGCCGTGTAGAGATAATGAAGTAGGATCCAAATGCAGGCACTTTGTAAAGGTGAGAAGGTGGTTTATTGAAATACACGGCACAGGGAAAACATGGCAAACGGAGACTAAACTATACTGGAAACAGCTAAACTACGGAGGAGGAACCTGAACACGAACATGACAGACGGCGAGCAGAGGTGGATGACGGTAGACAGCAGGGAGACACACAGATGACGCAGGGTGGATACACAGACGGACCAGCAACTACAAACACAGAAGACGCGACTTAAATACACACAGAGAAACACAAGGAGATTACACACAGGTGGGGAACACAGCTGGGAATAATCAACAAGACGAGACAGGGGTAAAACTGAACACACTCACATGAGACGCGGACCTTCACAATAAAACAGGAAACGAGAACACTACACCAAGACGCAGACCTGACGCTGAGAGACAGACAGAAAATGACACATGGAACCTGAACTCACACAAAACATGAGAACACAAATCCTAAATATAAATAAACAGAAACATGGAACTCTAATAACAATAATCATCATCACCATCACACCAAGATAACTGAAACACAGTACCAGAGAAACATAAAGAATAATCCATGATGCAAAAGTAAACCAAAACATAATAAACTCAAAATACTGGGTCCAACGGACCCAGAACCGTAACAATTGGTGTTTGTAAACCTTTAAAAGAGAATGTGATGGTTACAATGAAGAGAAGCGAGCATATCAACATTTGGTGGTTATGATATTGTAGATGCTAACTATATTAACACTAATTCACTGTCCAACCTTAAATCCCCTCAGGTCGGTGGCTCAGTTTTACTGGCCCATATACATTTTTATTGGCTTGTGAAAAACCTGTAACTTTTATATTTTTAAATACCAATGTAATTTAATTGAGACACCATGCCCCCCTTTAGACTCACCCCTGTTCGCTTGTAAAATAGGATGACTGCTGTCAGCCATTACTAAGCTGTATAATTTAAACATAGTATCAGATGAAGTTCACAGTTCATCTGCATATTTTAATGCAAGTTCTGGAGAGTTGCTGCAGACTTTTTGCTGGGTAAAACAAACAGCACAGGATGGAGCAACTACAAAGTTTGTTGATCAGGTGCTTTGATGAAGGACTCCTGCTAACTTTTCCTAGAAACACATTTTCTTTCACTTTACCTGCACTCACCATCTCAGTAACAGCTCTGTGTCTTCCTCTTCAGCCCATTTTCCAATAGTACCTACTTGGATCGACTCGGCATGGTTTGCCACGGCTTTCAGGGTTTTCTATTAGGTTGTACTATGATTTTACTCTGCCGCAGATCCAAGCAGGTATTAAAATGTGAAGTCGTCAGACTACATGCCACCAATTGGGTACCAGTGCACTGTAACACAGTGCCGCCAGAAACTTAAAAAACTAAAAAAAGCAATTACTGGGGCCATCAGGGACCACAACACCTGAAGTGGGGCAAATCGAATGGATTGGAAGTGGTATAGTCAAATGGACACAATTTACGGGCACTGACCGGCGAGCATCAGGAGTCAGAGTGGCCTCGACCCGGCCATGGCAGAAGCTATGGTGAAGGACGGTGAGTCCTTCGTGTGTTCAAGCATAATAGTACTTATCCCGTGTTGTGTTCACCTTGAACAAGCCTGGACATTTTTTTAATAACACCATTGGCTACTTCCTGCAGTAAAAACTCACTGCTCTCCATGTTGTTTTGCGCTAGCTGTGCATTAACTTCCTCTTCTGCGGGGTCATTGTAAAGCCATATGAGCAACATCTGATGAACACCACTAGTATTACTATGGGTTCATTTTTTTTCGTTTATGTTGTAATGTCATGTCGTGTGTGTCCTTATGGTATGTATGTCTTATGTTTCAGAAATGCTTTCTACATGTGAGGGGTTTTCGTCCACCACCATTAGCCTTGACCTCCCCTGTCTGTCATCCAGTTCTGGTCGACTGCGTCGACATCTACACCTTCTGGCATGACACAGAAACGGCTCATCGCTGGTACGACACGATGATGGTTTCATACTACACTGACTTTAGCAGTGGCGGAGGAAGTGCTCTTTTGTTTACTTGTCTTTCCGACGACCCCATAAATTCTCACATTGCCTTCTCCTTCCATTCTGCTTTTCCTCTAGACAAGAGAAAGAAGTCCAAACCTGACCTCATAAGTGTTCCCATGGCAGATGTGTTAAACCAAGATCAGCGGGAACACCACATCCAGCCACCACTCAATGAGGCACGGGAGCAGGAAGTCGCCCTGCGAAGGGAGGAAATGGCACAGGCCACAGTCTTCAACCAGGCATTGCTCAGTGTGCTTTGAAACCTCGCACGAGCAATGGGTGGCCAATCAAGTTTCACCTCACCCTTTAACTTTCCACATTGGAGATTAAAAAAAACAAACTTACACTTTACATAGTTTTGTAGCCCTCTGTTCCAGGAGAGGCTTACCAAAAACTTAGCTGTTGCAAATAATAATAATTACTAATTGTAGTTATTATTAATATTGTACATAGTTTCAAATGTTGCTGCATTTAATAAAGTATTTCAAGCCTATAATGTGTGTGCATCACGGTTTGTTGTTTTTAAGCAGTTATTACTAAATGACATTTTGCACCAAACTTTTGTTGCCCCAGTAATAAAAGCTATGTCTTTGTTGTGTGATGTCACCACACAAAAATGTGGTGTGTCCATAATTCTGTAAATTGATTTACATTACAGGAGATTTATCCCACAGCCGGACAACTCTGTTAGCATTTCAGTGATGTGAAAAATGTAACAGCCCACATGAAAACACAGAATAACTGCAAAAGTAAACAAACTTCATCGTTTATATTTCATTTGGCATCTAACAGCAGTATTCCTGTAAGCACATGACAAGAGGTGAGAATAATATCATTAACTGGACCACAAGTAGTGAAGCAGAGCGTCTCGTTCATGCAGGTTCAGCTCCTCCTCTGTACCACCCTGTGCTACAGCTACCACAAGCTCTTGCCCTGCAGCGGCAGGTACATCCCATTGTCATCATTTTCATTCATTGACTTTGAAAAGCAAGAGGAGATGAACAGATCCAGTAAATGTGCTTTTATCTGGTATTGTTTGGTATCGTAATCTGTCTTAATCTATTTTTATTTCAATGTTGTGTTCTGTGTTCTATTTATTTATTATATGGGGGAAAAGTTCTGTCATCCTTGTGCTGAGTAGTGATGGGAATTCCGGCTCTTTTTAGAGAACCGGCTCTTTCGGCTCCAAACCGGCTCTTCAGGTTGTTTTGTTGTTTTAAGTAATTTATTATTAACAATAATATAAAATTATGCACAAAAGGAATTACTAATGTAAAAAAAAAAAAGTGGTTTTATTTATATATGTTTATATATAAATATATGCGGTGGCCCCCAGAGGCAAAGCACGAAACACATTTCTAGCATTAACTGAACTTCCAAAACAGAGCTACCTAGATCATTTAAATTACACAAATGAAAGCATATGTATATTGTTTGTGTATTTATACACAAGCACGCATATATATTTAAATAATTTAAAAAAAATGTTCATTTACGTGTTACTACCAC